>NW_015506265.1:9912-13796 GCF_001515645.1 Sinocyclocheilus grahami | reverse complement strand
ATTGAACACATATTGCATATCACCTTACATAATACTTAAAAAAAAAATAGTACTATAATATATAATATGCAGCAAGCAGTAAGCTAGTTTTCCATTAAACATTACAATATAGCTTCAGAATACAAAATTGCTTAGTGCCCCCTAAAAATACTGCATATTTCAGTAATCATCTTCTCAAGGGAATGTCATGTGGGTTCATCTTTGTCTGTTTTCCATTGTAATAGACTGTTAATTTAAAAACAATTCAGATGGACTTGCAGCCCCTGTGGTTGCTTTGTCTTACTATTACCAGACAAGGCATCCAGTGAGGTGCATGACTAAACTATATATTTAATTTGTTGTGGAAAATTGTTTTGTGTATCACCATGAGGATAAGTACAGTAATAATTGTACCATACCAGTGCCTGGATGCTCCTAGAAAGCTACCTGTCTGTTTCTGTAATGGTTTTTATCATTAAACTGCCACCTGCTTCAGCTAATGGCTCAACATAATGGAGCAAATGAGCCTTTTAGCACATGCACATCACATGCAAATTACACTATCCAAATCCCCTGACACTTGCTGATACAGCATTGCTATCACTGTAGCCCTACAGGGCATCTTTATATCTTTCCACTTCCCTCTTTCAGAGCATTTTTTCATGGTGAGTGTATGTGTGTATGTGAGAGGAATGTTGTTCATAATGTAGGGCTATTTAAACCTAGAGGGTTTTCCTGATTCCTAGGTATCTGACATTCAGGTATAGCTTGTCTGAATCTAATTCTGTCTTTTTCACAGAGCACAACATTATTATTATTATTATTATTATTATTATTTATTAATAATTGTTTTCTACACTGAAATTTCTGTGGTCACCCTTTTATGTATCACATGCAGCCATCAAATTCACAACACATATTTTTCTTAATGAGTGTTTTTGTCTTGTTTGTTCATAGAAGGAAGACCTGAAAATGTCTGGAAATTGTTTTATTTCCAAGCTTGAAAATGTAATTAAAAAAAAGTTTAGAAATGTATATAATTAATATTGTATGCATGTATGTATTTATTTGTTTTATTTATACATTTAGGTTCTGCTTTAAAATATTTAATTGCTAGATTTCAATTATAGATACAATATTTGTCTTCAGTAATATAGAAGTGTAGTAGTCTTATATCTGTACTTAAAAGGTTAATTAACCAAATGTGTCAGAACCCTTTTACGGTAAAATATCTAAACATCATTAAAACAGGGTAAATTTATTGGATAAGCAAAATTGATAAGGAATTATTTAATTACTTAAATAAAACCTTAAACAATTTGCAGTGGGGTAAAAAAAAAGAACTTAATTCAACAAGTATTTATTCTCTGAAAACAATATCTACTGCAGGTATGTATAATATCTTAATATTTATTACTTTTCAAGTAAATTTATCATGATTTATGGATGTATTGCTAGATTTATTGGTAAACAAGGCACAGAGAAATAGTTTTGCATTGTAAAATGTGTGGTTTTCTTGCATGCTTTTGGAAACACCTTGTTAGAGCAGAATATTCAGTGTTGAGATCTCAGACTATGAGTGAGAATAGAACCCAAAGTCAAGTGTGTTTGTTTGAGTGTGCAGATGAAGTAAATAGAACAGCCAGACAGCATGCGGCAAGGGAAAGTAAAAAAAAGAGATAGTCAAAAGAGTGAGATGGCAAAAGAGAGAGAGAGAGCACATGACAGTGAAGATGAGTCAAGATGAAAGAAATACGGATAAAAGGTTAATGTCGGGGGAAGGCTCTGGAGGCATGGAGCAACTGCTGACTGTTCTAGCTGTTCCCTGGTTTGTGATTACTGTCACCCTCATCCTTTCTCTCTTCTGTCTCCTGCTGCGTCAGGTTCCCTGTGATCCTGTCCATAGAGAATCACTGCAGCATTCAGCAGCAGAAGAAGATAGCTCAGCACCTGAAAGAGATCTTCGGAGACAAGCTGGATGTGGTGGAGGCTCTGAACAAAGACCCAAAGCAGCTCCCCAGTCCGAACTCCCTGAAGGGCAAGCTACTTATAAAGGTTTGGCATGAAGTGAAGACACCTTTTCTCCATTTCTTATTTATTTTTTATTTTTTTCCTTTTCCTTTTCCTTTTCCTGCTTTTGTCTACTGTTCTCTCTTTTCTTTCTGTCTTTTGTTAAACCCAACTTAAATTTCCATGCTCGTATGGACTAGTTAGTTCTGGTGAACCAGCACAGTCTTGACTATTCACCAAAAAATTACCAGTATGCAGGACTTCCAGATTTTAGACAAGTAAAATAGATAATTTACATAATGATTTTAAAGTTTTAAGTCACAAAATATAGCAGTAGATCAAAATGTTTAAAGGGGTCCTATTATGCTCTTTTACAAAGTCTTGATTTTGTATTGGGGGTGTACTAGAACATGCTCTCATGCTTGGTGGTTCGAAAACCGCATTATTTTTCACATAATTTACATTATTACAATACTTTTCTCCCCAGCCTGGCACAAACGGCTCGATTAGTTCCGGCTTTGATGAAGGTCCGCCTTCCGAAAAACAAAATGTGCTGTGATTGGTTAGCTGTCCCAGTGCGTTGTGATTGGCGAACAGCCTAGACGGTGTTTCAGTACTGCCACGCCCCTTGCTCCGTCTTTCAACAAAAGCTTTTTCGCGAATCCGGCACTGTACTCCCTCGTGTTGTGGAAGCTGTCCTCAGTAAAATGCGCAGCACACAATAACAAATTGGGGTTACAATAGCAAATTGGGGTTATAATGCTCAGGAACCGAGTTAAAAAATAAACTGCAACCACTGTTTCCTGACATCAACCGCTTTCGGAAGCCCAAACAAAGATGTTTGGGCACGGAGGTGAAAAAAAACAGCGTTTCAGGCGGTCACGCACAGGACGAGAAGCGCAGCTTCACGTCACATCTTTAAAATTCAAATACATTATTTTCTATGAGTGTAGGCACACCGGCGGTGCCGTTCGCCATCTGTCCGCGGTGCCCAGCTACGTCGTGTTGTACTTGTAAGAATTGTTCTAGACCTGCCGAAAATTTAAAGCTACAGCACAGCAGTTCTTCTTCGTCGTCTTGTCTGATGCACTCACTCGACCAAGCGTTCTAACCACAACCTCGCCCCTCCCCACCCCCCAACCATTCGAATTTCTGTAGGCGGGAATTATTTTTAAATGATATTCGAATGGGCCGCTTTGTGATATCACAAAGCCCGGAAAGCAAACGCTGTAGTCCAAACGAGCCGTTCATTGTAGTTCTTGAAAAGGGATTTTTTAAAAACTAAATATCTCCCTTTGGAGTGGACTTTGAGATTTGTAACTTTCTAGATCTTTTTTATGCCCAAACATACACACTACACACTGACTAAAATTAAAAAAGTGAAAAAGCATAACAGGACCCCTTTAATAAAATACCATTAGGAATTTAAGAAACTGGAAATGGACCACAATTTTACAAGTTTTGTGCCATTTGTACTGCATAGAGACATTTAGTTATCCAGTTGGACAGACTTGTTCGAAGTTTTGCAAATCCACTTTTTTATGGTTGTTGAGCCCTTAAATGGTTGGCACTGAAAGACCAGCCAGTGATGAAATTCTCTTTCTGGTGGAAAAAAATGGAGATGAGCAGGGACAGTCAGAACGTATGAAGGGAGAATGAGTGTTCGTTAGAAAGAGATGGGCTAGATCAGTGTTTCCCAGCCGGGGTGCCGTCTGTCGAGAGCAGGGGTGCCGTGTAAAAAAATCATTTTTTTATATTTTTAAATAGTTAAAATGTTCAAAAAAGCATCTATTATATATTATAAATTTCTGATGTTGCCAATAATTAGAGATGCACCGAAATTTCGGCTGCCGAAAATAAGTTCACCGCTCAGGATTCACTTTCACGTGGTGTGA
>NW_015506265.1:7279-9779 GCF_001515645.1 Sinocyclocheilus grahami | reverse complement strand
ATATTAAAAATATCTGTATGACATTATATTCTGCAGTTCTTCCCTGTTGTACCGAATATCTATACTTTTCAAATTATCACATCGAAGTTAGAAATTCAAATATTGTGACAAAATTAATTTTGTAGGGTGCCACAAGTTTGTTAAAATTTCCAAAGGGTGCTGCGACTTAAAAAAGGTTGGGAAACACTGGGCTAGATGATAGAAAGTTGAGCTGTAATACAGAAGTGAAGGAGTGGGGTTAGCTGTCATAGTCTAGCAAGTTGGGAAAGACACATACACTTGTATTGTGTATGTGTTTTATAGAGACTCTCCATAGGTATATTTTTTTCATACTAAGTTAATCATATTTCCTGTTCCCTGACAATAACGCCACCCCTTAACATAACCCTCACAGAATGCTTCTGACATTTTTTTTATTTAAAAAAAAACAATGTTTTTTAAGCCATTTGATTTACATGGACACAGGAAGTGTTTACACTGTAATGCCCATGTTTATGTTGTAATACCCAAGTCATTATACATATTTGTGTTCTCTTAAACCATGTCTTCAAGCACACACATAGACACACACTTACAATAATACAACTCTTGCATTGATAACTTCTGTGCAACCAACACCTCAATCTTCCAAAAAATGATGTGAACAGGACCACACTTGTGTTCGTCAGCTTGTAACAATAGCAGAAATGTGTTTTTGTGTGTGTGTTAAAGCCCTTTTTGTAAGGTTACATAAAGAATCATGCTTTGAAAGTGCTGTATAGATTGTTAATGGTGTTATGAACAATCTTTTTTATTAATAGTTTATCTTCATTAATATTAGTTTTTTGAATATTGAAAAAAAAGTTAAATATGATCAAATATAAAATGATAAAAAAAATGAAATTATACTCAAAATATGTATCTAATGAATGAGTCATACAGTCATTCATTCAACCATTTCGTTAAACAGCTGATTCATTCAAAAATGAAGCAAGTGACAGTAAAGATAGGTTATTGAATTGTTGGCTTACTCAGTTCATTCAAAAACATGGATTCATTCAGTAAAGAAACATTGTAGTATGTTGCTCGGAGATGTACAACAGTTCTGCTGTGGCTTTGTTTGGAACTATGTTCATTGTCGAAATTAAGCAAAACAGGCAATATTGCCTGACATATGACAATATTATATCTAAAACACAATATTAACTTCATATTTACTGAGCTTTTGTATAAAATTAACTTCACATTTGCTGTGCAGATATTTTTGTGAAAAAAACAAAACAAAACATGTTTTCTTGTGATATTGCTAAACTGTATCATATGGCGTAAATATAAGACAAAAACCCATACAGGGGCATTTCTTTCCTTGTATCTTTAGAGGCACATAACTGCATTCTAATAAGCTACATCACACAGACAGTTGTTGTCCTGCATCACGGTTGTACATCACATGTAATGCATTTTCCCCCCATAATTATTGTTTTAAATCGACAGCCCTTGAATAAACACATGAAGAGTTCATTTGCAAAAACAGATAACTCAGTTTTTAAAAATGTTAAAAAAATCATGTTTTTTTTTATCCTGCATTCCAATTAATATCAATCAAACTGCAGTTGGGTTGTTTTGAATAAATAATAATAACTAAAAAATACAGCTAATTACATGAAAAACATGAAAACACAATTAAAAAAAAAATGATTAAAAAAAATCCTTGTGTGTTTGCGCACACGTGGCGAATAAAGCTAATTCTGATTCTGATTCTTATGATTTGTGAAAATTAATAAAAACTGAGTTGTCTGTTTTTGCAAATAAACTCTTCACATGCATAAAGAAATAAATACATACATAAAGAACACAAAATAAATGTAATGAAGGCCAAGTTCCAGTGAAATATCTTCACAATCCTCTATAATGTGTCTTTATGTACATTATTGGTTGCATTTTGGTGTAATTTAGTGGGCAGTTTTTGTCTGTAGATGATGACGTTGTGGGGTGGGACAGCATCTGGAGTAGAGACTGAAGAATCCAAACTCAAATACAAAGAATAATTTTAGAATAAAACGGTTCTTCAGGAAGATATAGTTCTAAACAGAACTGTTACTATGTGTAAATAACCTTTAAAGAACCATCATGAGTCATATGGAGCACTTTTATGCCATTTATGATGTTTTTTGTCCTTTTTGAAGCTTTGACAGCCCTTGGTCACAAGCTACTTTTTTTTAAACAACTGAATAGCAGCTTAGACATTTTGTTAAACATCTCATTTTGTGTATTATGCATTTTTAAATTATCTGTGAAATTTTTATAATGTATTGTATGTGTGTCTTCCAGAATTCCAAAGATGGAATGAAGAAATCCCAGAGCCGCTCCTTCATTAGCAACCTGAAACACAAGGTCAGAATAAAGACAATCTTTTTCTGTCTTTCTCCCTCTCTCTCGCTCTTTCTTTCCTTCTCTTTCTGCAGATTCAACAGATTCTCTGTTGCAGAATCAGGACTATCCTGTTTCCTGTCATCTTTGT
>NW_015506265.1:1321-2479 GCF_001515645.1 Sinocyclocheilus grahami | reverse complement strand
AGTACTTAAGGAAATTATACTTTAAAAAATGTAACTGAATGTAATGTTTTCAGAGAGTTGGATTTTAAATGCCATTAAATTAAAAGTAAGGACTGTAAGTACATATTTATATGTAATTTCATAATTACAGGTATTGTCTTTGTAATATGATTAAGGTGAACAGCTGAATGCATTTATGGTAAACTAAAAATAAATACTTTACTTTGCTTTAGAATGTTAGTCAGAGGTCAGACTTTACAGCACGACAAAAGATTATTAGCACATAATAATTTAAATATTGGACATTATTAAAAAGTGCAGCTGAGTGATTACTTTTAAGTACACTTAAGTGGTTTGCAGTACTTAGATGATTTGAAGTATACTAAAAGTTCACATTCAGTAGTTTTAAAAATACTTCTTTTTCACGAGGGTAAGCATAATTTTTCTGCATAGCAAAGGTGTACATGGAAGAAAGGTTTCAGTGTTGAGCCTGTTTTTGTCATAGTCATTCGAAAAAACACATTGAAAAGGATCTATAAACCTGTTTATCAAGGCTTTTATGAAGCAACATAAAATCTTGAGCTATTCATCAATTCTTTTGAGGAAAAAAGGAAAAAGAAAAGTTTGTATCAAGCTTGATGCAAGATAGAGTTTCTGTTCTGTAAATCTGATTTATTAAGGCAGTTAAGTTTATATCTTAAGTTTGCTGTGTGGAAGTTCTTCCTAGAAATAATATATGCTATTTTCTTTATTATGCTCTTAAAAAGATTACTTATAAACTGCAGATTTTGACACTCTACTTACTGAATTTCAGTCCAATGGGTCCAGTCAGCACCAGGTGGAGTCCCACATCAGGAAGAAACTAGACTCACTTATGAAAGAGTCTCAAATCGGGGACAAAGAGGACACAGACAGTTTCTCTATCAGAGCGCTGCTCCGTGCCACCCATGAGGGCATCCAAAGAAACCTGCGCAAGGTAAAGTAGCTCTAACTGTGATTTTACGTTCTGAAGTCTGTGTAAAGATATAATGTTGCATGAAGCAGCACTTAAAACAACAAGACACAAACCCATTTCAGCCCCTACTGAAATAGGCAGCTCTAAAGAATGAAAGAAAGAAAAAAGGAAGAATTAGAATACCTAATCACTGTGCGCACATTAGTCTTGCAATCCAGAAAAAG
>NW_015506265.1:0-289 GCF_001515645.1 Sinocyclocheilus grahami | reverse complement strand
AACTTCAACTTGATTTTTCTCAGAACTGACTTTGCTGACTTCGTCGACTTCAAACAGGTGTAGCTCAGTAATTTTTTGTCCGATTCCAACAAATCATATATCATTTTGAAAGTATTTTAATGTACTAATTTGATATATTTTTATATACTATTTAAAACTTATTTTTTATTATTTTTCAATTAAAACATGTTCCATTCAACTATATATACTATATATATATTTTTAAATATCAATATGAACCAATAGGGAATAATGTAGGGCACCAAAATGGTCGGATACGACCCTGGTC
>NW_015506264.1:675571-676518 GCF_001515645.1 Sinocyclocheilus grahami | reverse complement strand
AAAAGAGAGGGTATAATGTGGTGTACACAGGCAAGGCAGGTCATAGACCCTTTAAATACAAAACCACCTATACACAAAAAGTTACTCCAATTCACATGCAGAGAATCATCAGAGAATCATCTTTAAATACGAACTCCTTCACACAATAATGCTTCGCCTTTTCTTTCCCCTGCAGTGTCTGAAAAGCTGTGCTAGTGGCACTCCCTTTACATGTGGCGTTCACTCATACAAATGGCTAATTGCCCTCTAATTTGCGTCACCAGGTACCATAGACGGCTCACCTAAAACTATTTACTGACACCGCCCACCTGACCTACTTTCCTATGTGCCACACCAGTAAGTGCAATCAAAAATACAAACTCCAATGAAAATACAAAGTAGAAATAGGCAGAAAACGAAATATTCCTTCCTAGCAGATCTATAAACAAGTATTTCGCAAAACACTCGCGGGCAGCCTTCCGTCTCTTCTATTGACTAATCGCTTCTCCCATAATATACAATTTTATTGTATATTAGCTCAGAGAGGTGTTTATATTAAAGAAAACATAAGAAAATATTCAAAACATGGAAATAAAATGTCTAACATGTGTATATAATTGAAATTATATGTGGTATCCTCACGTTGATCAGACGTTCTGGTGAATCAACCACATGCAGCTCATATTGTTCCCAAACTCAAAAGCGTGACTCTCTTCATGCAGCTTCAAGAACAGCTTTACTGATCAGCAGCTTCAGTGTGATTAGGAGCAGGTGTAGGGGTGGCTTTAGGAATAGACACAAGTAAGCATACTATAAGGCAGCATCTGTTTATAATGAATATATTCATATATAAAGAATGTTATTACATACTGCTTTGTAAATCACTGCAATACATTGAGGTGTAAGTACTATCTGCCACAATTTACACTAAGCATAAATAATAATATCTCACAGTGTAGGTGATCTCA
>NW_015506264.1:671020-675328 GCF_001515645.1 Sinocyclocheilus grahami | reverse complement strand
GGTCAAAAGTGACCGGACACCTGAAATCTAACTTTTTTCTTCTTCAGTAAATTCAGTTCATTTTTGTTCAATAATATTTTTTCTTTTTTCCTTTGTATTTTGAGAGAATTTTATTGTACTAAATGATGTTTTATTAACAAAGTTCGGGAGGAGCGTGTCAGATACTGCTTACTAATAGATACTAATTAACACAAGTGGAGCGCACTAAAGTTAATCAACACCAATAGGTATAAATACAGCTGACTGACCTCTATCCATTGACGGTTTATCAGCATTCGGTTTGCACCTTTTGCCATTATATCGCAGAGCCATTATATCTCAGACTCAACTTCTCCCAACCAAACGACGAGGCCTATACTAGGGATTTTTCAATTCCTCCGGCCAATCTGCCGGCCCCAGAATCGCTCCTTTTCCACCAGACACTGCCGCCGAGCTCCAGGCTTCATCGCGGCCGCTGCTCTCTGCTCGACCAGCCACACGCTCTCCACGATGCCAAGCCTTAACCTCGACTTCACCGGTGTCACTTCCAACTTTTTCCCCAGCATCCTCTTATCTTTTGGCTGTGCCAACAATTCCTCCGATCGGAAAGTGGACCGTATTTAAGCCTGAGGCAAACGCTGATTAATTCTGACGCACCATCCTCACGAAGGGTAAACAAAGCGGCGGATCTGTTATTCGTCTCCCCACAATCAGCCAACCTCACTTCCTAAATACACTCCAGCAGGGCGGCCAATATTTCGAGCAAAGCTCGCAAGGCCCCGAACTTGCCTCGCTCGACACTACCATCGCCCTGCATAAGACCCGGCTCTCCTTAAGTGCTGGGTCGCAGCGGCATGCCTTCAAAGAGCCTGGGCTGTGCCCCAGATCTCACCGCAGCAAAGCCTCACTCAATTCCAGCTTCAGCTCAACCTTTCACAGCGGCTCTTCCGGCCGCAGCGTCGTATGCAGCCAGGCCTCCAGCTCTTGTTGCAGTCGCTAGTGTGAGGCTGCCTCCGTTAGCGGCGCAGGCCGTGTTTCAAATTAATTTTTAGGTAAATTCGTTAAAAGGCAGGTCGTTTGTTGCTAAACGTTGTTAAACGACGTTGTGACATAAAAGGATGTTGATGTCATTTCATAACCATGACGCAACTGCATAGAATACACAACAAAATTACTCAGATTTTCTGAATTATTTTTTGCTAGCATTTTTACCTGTATTTTCAATTACACATTTCACTCAGATAAACGGATTAAAAAGATTTATTTTCGAGAAAATAAGTTCAACTATGTACCTAAATGATTAATGATTATAGGCACAAACTAACAACTAAGGTTTATAATAAAATAAACAATTATTATTGAACAACAAATTGCTAAATTGGCAACACTGCAGGCTACTCAGGCATTTCAGCATTTCCTGTCAAATGTCACAAACCACTCCCCTTTCCCGCGTCCTACAGCTAAAGCAGCTGAAGCAAGCGTAAGGCTGCCTCTGCTTGCAACACAAGCCCTTACATCTCAGTCTTTCCCGCTGCTACTTCTAAACCTTTTCCTTTTCAGTGACCTCCAGCCCCCATAGCAAACGCTAGCGTGAGGCTGTCTCCGCTAGCAGTACAGGCTACACAGGTTCTTCAGGACTCCCTTCCCGTGGCCTACAGCTACAATAGGTGAAGCAAGCGCAAGACTGCCTCCGCTTGCAACACAGGCCCACACATCTCTGTTTTTCCTCCCACTACTTAATAACCCCTTTTCCCTTTTCAGTGGCCACCAGCTCCCGTAGCAGACACTAGCATGAGGCTGCCTCAGCTCGCAACTCAGCCCAACACATTTCTTTCTTTTCCTCCTTTTTTCTCTTACGCTTCTCTGTTTCCCACCTGAAGCCCCAGAGGCTGATATTAAGTGTTAGGCTGCCTCCCCTGAAATTTGCGGCCCCTGCTCCTCTCCCTCACAGCTCTCTACTTCATTTAAAATCTAAATTATTCTCTTTTCATAGCAACATCACTGTTACTCTACGTTCAGGCCATTCCCGAGCTCGGAGCCCTTCCCCGGACAGCACACCAAATATGCATTACCATACTTCAGCTAATTATATGTAAGTGAACTCGTGAAATTATGTTTTATTAACAAAGTTCAGGAGGAGCGCGTCAGATACCTACGCCAAATTAACACAAGTGGAGCGCTCTCAAGTTAATCAACACCAATAGGTATAAATACAGATGACTTACCTCTATCTATTGATGGTTTATCAGCATCCCTCCATCGCCCCATCTCCTCACTTTGAGTTCTTACTACACCTATACGGGGGGGGACTCTAGGTTCGGGGCATTCCTGATCTCGGAACCCTTCCTCGGACAGCACGCCAAATATGCATTACCATACTTCAGCTAATTATATGTAAGTGTGAACTCGTGAATTAATATTTATGCAATAATTATGATAGATTTTTCCCATTGAAAATAGTACACATTTTTTCCCCTAATTTTTTACAATTATTTTTCAATTAATGCAGTATTTCAGATTGAAATAGAGACTAGGCTTTTAAATTCCAATTTGTTTGAAGGAAGAATAGCACCTCCTGGTGAGAGCAAAGAAAGAAAAACATGTAATTTCATGGTGTAACCACTAGATGCCTGTATAGAGAGGCTTGTGAATTCCCTAGTTGTTTTTATAAATAATTGTTTACTTTTATTAGGTTGTGGATTTAAATGTATATTAACGCATTCTCAAAGACTACTTTTTGTCAAGATATACATATATATATATTTTTTTTTTTTTACATGTTGTTCTGAAGTGTAGGTTTTTTCATTATTATTACTACATTCAAACCTGAACACAGAAAGCATTTTGTAACACAAAACATTAAAATTCTATAAAAATATAACAAATATTTACAGGAATGCTTTATCAGAGCTTAATCCTTCTGGGTCTGATCTGATAAAATCTCTTATTTCAGTCTTCTGGCTCATTTTGGCTATATGGTTATAGCCAGACCATTTCATTTGAGTGTGTATAATTCTGTATGTGAGTGTGTGTGAGTGGATGTGGCTGTTTTACACTCTTGATGTTTTAGAATGTAACCCCTTCCTTGCTGTCCACTTTTTTACTGCATTATAGTTGAATTATTTATTTTATTTTTTATTTGCTGTGTCAGTCACACCAGTTCATAGGTGTGTGTCTGTGTATACGTGTGTGTGTGTTGATTTTGCACTCTAGATGTTTGAGTTTCACCCCTTCATTGCTGTGCAATTGTTTTTTTTCTGCATTGTGGGGGATTTGTATATTGTACACACAAAATTATTATTATTTTTTTTTTTTTTCCCATTCATTTTCTATGGTCGGTCATTTTTGACCGAAGACCATGAGTGTGACTATTTTTTTACGCCCACTTAGCCTGCTCAAATTATGCCCTCAATTTTTTTCTGTGTTAGTTACTTGAAAAAAGTAATCTGATTATGTAACACGCGTTACTTGTAATGCGTTACCCCCAACACTGGTGAAGAGTGTGTCATTGTTCTCTACAGGTTGGATTATTGTGGCGTCACAGATGAAGGTTGTTATGCTCTGGCTTCAGCTCTGAGATCAAACCCATCACACCTGAGACACCTGAGTCTGTCTGGGAATAAACTAGGAGATTTGGGTGTGAAGCGTCTCTGTGCTGGACTGGAGGATCCTCACTGTAAACTGGAGATACTGCGGTAAGATCATCTCTCTGATAGTCTCATGTCTTCGTCTTCAGTAAGATGTGTCCTTTAATGTAAATTCTGACTGGACACACTAAATCTCAGCACAAATGACTGAAGATGAAGTTCATTTCATTCATCTTCATCACATCACATGAGCTCTTGCTTCTGTTTTTGACCACCAAACATTTACTGGATCTTCAGTTGCTTCTGCTAGTTTGATTAATACTCCTTCACCTGCCCATCTCTGTGTAAGAGTTTATTTTCCTCTTATTTTCTGAAATCCCATGAGCTCATTGTGTTCTCAGAGATGTCATAAAGATTCAACCTGAATGTTCAGATACTAATGTGTGATTTAGTGATTTCTGTTCAGTTTATAAGCTGCCAAACATGATACAATGATGTGTTTTATCAGAAGAATTAATAAATGATATGTAATGGGGAACACGTGACTCCTGTGAAGCAAATGTCCTCCTGTAGGTGTTTATTACAGCTGTAAGTGACTGTTTCTCCAGACAGATCCGTCCTTATATCACTATGAAACAATATCTCACATTCAGCTCTGTGTGTCTGTTCAGTCCTGAAGCACATGACAGTTTCAAACAGCACCATTGAGCATCAACATGCATAAATCTCATTCTATCAGCAG
>NW_015506264.1:669141-670587 GCF_001515645.1 Sinocyclocheilus grahami | reverse complement strand
CTTCAGTTGCTTCTGCTAGTTTGATTAATACTCCTTCACCTGCCCATCTCTGTGTAAGAGTTTATTTTCCTCTTATTTTCTGAAATCCCATGAGCTCATTGTGTTCTCAGAGATGTCATAAAGATTCAACCTGAATGTTCAGATACTAATGTGTGATTTAGTGATTTCTGTTCAGTTTATAAGCTGCCAAACATGACACAATGATGTGTTTGATCACAAGAGTTAATGAATGAGATGTAATGGGGAACACGTGGTTCATGTGACACAAATGTCCTCCTGTAGGTGTTTATTAGAGGAGCAAGTGACTGTTTCTCCAGACAGATCCGTCCTTATATCACTATGAAATAATATCTCACATTCAGCTCTGTGTGTCTGTTCAGTCCTGAAGCGCCAACTTGCTGAAATCCGATTGAAACCTTCTTTTTCTTCTTCTTCTTCTTCTTCTTCTAGCTGGTTTTTAGCTGTTTTTTTTACTGAATCAACTGGTTTTAGCTGGATTAGCATAGAAACATGCTAACAACATGCTAGTAACTAGCTAATCATGCTAGCAACATGCTAGTCATTTGTTGAACATGCTAGGGACATGCAAGTCACTTGCTAATCATGTTAATGACTTGCTAGTCACTTGCTAATCATGCTGAGAACATGCTAGTGACATGCTAGTAACTTGCTAATCATGCTAGCAACATGCTAGAAACATGCAAATGACATGCTAGTAACTTTGCTAATCATGCTAACGACATGCTAGTCACTTGCTAGCCATGCTATCAACATGCTGGTCATTTGCTAGTCATGCTACAACATGCTTGTCAATTGCTAATCATGCTTGCAACATGCTAGTCACTTGCAAGTCATGCTAGCACCATGGTAGTCACTTGCAAGTCAAGGTAACAACATGCTAGTCACTTACCAATCATGCTAGCAACATGCTAGTCACTAGCTAATCATGTTAACAACCTGCAAGCGACATGCTAGTCACTTGTTTATAATGCTAGCAAAATGCTAGAAACATGCTAACGACATGTTAGTCACTTGCTAGTCATGCTAGCAACATGCTAACAACTTGATAGTCACTTGTTAATCGTGCTAGCAACATGCTAATGACATGCTAGTAACTTTGCTAATCGTGTTAATGACATGCTAGTCACTTGCTAGTCATGTTAACAACATGCTAGTCACTTGCTAATCATGCTAACAACCTGCTAGCGACATGCTAGTCACTTGCTAATCATGCTAGCAACATGCTAGAAACATGTTAATGACATGCTAGTCACTTGCTAGTCATGCTAACAGCATGCTAGTCACTTGCTAATCATGCTAGGAACATGCTAGTCACTTGCTAATCATATTAACTCTTTCCCCGCCAGCATTTTTGAAAAAAGTTGCCAGCCACCGCCAGTGATTTTGATGATTTTCACTCAAATTTGATGGTCTCCAGAATATTTT
>NW_015506264.1:668696-669016 GCF_001515645.1 Sinocyclocheilus grahami | reverse complement strand
TTTTGCTGTATGAATATTTGAATATGCAATACACCAAAATAAAGACCAGAGCCTCTACTTTTAAACAAAAAAAATCTGTTTTATTCTAGCTTAAAGCATTCTTTATTTATCAACACTTGAATATAGGTAGGTTTCATAAAAATTTATAATTTTGAGCAAAAAGGTGTGAAAATCAAATTTGTTATCAAAAACTACATCTGGGTAATATTCAGTACGATTATCAAAGCATAAATCCAGTAAATCGCTTCCATCAATACCTCCAAAGCTTGCACAGACATATACCACTTCCTGGATCAACATTTTACGTAACATTATGCAGT
>NW_015506264.1:660615-667698 GCF_001515645.1 Sinocyclocheilus grahami | reverse complement strand
AACTACAATTCACATTCTGTCATTGTTCTCTACAGGTTGAGTTATTGTGGCGTCACAGAAGAAGGTTGTGCTGCTCTGGCTTCGGCTCTGAGATCAAACCCCTCACACCTGAAAGAACTGAATCTGTCTAGGAATAAACTAGGAGATTCAGGAGTGAAGTTACTCTCTGATCTGAAAGATGATCCACGTTATAAACTGGAGAGATTGTACTTTTGTGAGTTTATTATTATTTAAACCTTTAAAATGGCCAAAGTTTAGTAACAGGCCTCATATGTGTGTAATTGGAGAATATAATATAATAATTTAGCTCCACTTTAGTCTCCGTACTTTAAACTGTATTTATTTATGTGATGACCTCTGAATAAATGAATATTTTCATCTCTTCCAGTGGCTATGTAAGTGATAACGAGAGAGTTGTTGATCATTCACTGTTATTAATCTATGATCAGTAGTTCACTCATATCTCTGGCTGTAATATGAATATACTGTGTATTTTTCTGAAATGGATCTGCTGATGTGATGTGACAGCAGTAATGTCTCATACTCATATGTGACTGTCTGTGTGTTTATTGTAGGACTCTCAGTATTTAGACGTCAGTCCAGTTCTCTCAGGATCAGCTGATGGTGAATAAGAGCCGCTGCAGAGACGTCACAGTCACACAATCAACAGAGACTGAAGACACAGAGACACACAGCATCACATGTGTGTCGTCTTTCACTGTCTTGTTTTATAGGTAATGGCCATGAAATTGAGTGCAGAATCAGTTTGGATTCACTAGATATAGTCTACAATGTAGATCAGGGGTGTCAGACATACGGCCCACAAAGATGTCCGATCTGATACCCATGAGCAGATGCTAAAGCCTTGACTTTAGTTTAGACAGTGAGAGAATCTAATTTATTCTTGACAAGCATCAGTAAATTACACTCTGTCACCCTTTCCCCCCCACTAGCAACTTCCCTGCCAACCAATATCCAACCACTACTAAATTATCCCTAGCAGTAACAATGAAATGTCTGTTGTCTGCTGTTATGTCCCACCAATGACAAAATCAAACCTACAATCTTGGTTAGGTTACATGTGAAGTATCACCACTGCAGGATGCTTTACAGTAGGCTACAATAATGATTGTGGTACAGATGCATTACAGCATCACGAGCCATGAACAATGCTTTTTTTAACACCAAATAGCATAGAGAACATAAATGTTGTTAATCATAATAACAAATCAATGCTGCGTCCACGAGTTTGCTTGGTTGTGTGCCACAAAATGGCATAATTTTTGTGTTCTAGACTGTAAAAAGTTGTGATTAATAAGTCTTAGCAAGATGTTTTTTCATTATTTTAACTCATCAAATTAATTTAACCAATTTTAACTTCATTTTTTATGTTGGCATATACAGGGCCGTCCCAAGCCTTTATGGAGCCCTAAGCAGAATTTTATTTGGGTGCCTCTTGGTGCCGCCAACACGACTGATTATTGTCAATGCTTGATTATTCAGACACTATAAATCTAACACACCCATTATCAATTGTATTTGTTGTAGTTGTGTTGCTTACATCATACCAATGTTTTTAACCCTTCTACGATTTTTAATTGTAACAGTAGCAAACCCACAAGAGTGGTCAGGTGTTAATTTGCACTTTAACATTCAAAGTCTTGCATTACTAAGTCGCATACTTAATGTGATGTACTGAAAATTAGCTAAATAAACCAGCAGACAATGCATTTGCAGAATGTTATTTTAACAGTATAAATTATTATACACAGCAGCATGTCATCTGTACATAAAAACAACAACTCTTAATCTAGCTAATTGAGGCATAATGATATTGGAATATAATAGCAAGACCCCAAATGTAGGCTATGGTAAATAATGTTAAGCTGTTATCAGCACCAATTGTATGAAAGAGAATTGTTTTATTACAAAAGCATATACCCAGGAAAGTTATTTTTACTCAGAAGACAAAAAATTAAATCTAAAACAAGTAAAATGTTATAATATATCAGGTTTATCAACATCGGTTGCCTGGCTGGAGTGAGACACATAAATATATAACACACACATACACAAAAAACCACACACTGCCCTTTGCCCACTGTTCGTCTATAGTGTACATTTTTTAAACACTTAAAAGCTTATATTAATTAATATATATTTATTTTCTGTACAGTTGTGCAGTAAAATTCACTTTAAAGATTCACTTTTCCATTCATAAAGATAAAAAAAATTGCCAAAAATGTGTCTCCTGGTGGACATTACCATTATAACCAGTAGATGGCAGCAGAGGATCACTCATCAGCTCAGTTGCCATTTCCACTGCCTAGTTTTTGTCACATCTTGGTTTTGGATTTAATATAAAATTACTATTATACCAATTTTTTTTACTTTTACTGTACTGAAGTATGAATAAATAAGTTATTTATTAATGGTATAATAATTAAATAATAATGCATTAAGTATTTTATTTGTCAGTCACACATAAGAGTAAAGCTGCACAATTCTGGATAAATTGATAATCGCATTTTGTTGTTGTTGTTGTTGTTTGTTTCAAATAGAGATTAATGATTCTCCTATGATTCTGAACCGGCAACTAAACAAAATAGCATGTAATTTACTAGAGGTTCTGACAAAATGTTAATTGCTGCAGTCTATTTAATTTTTTATATTTGAATTATTGCAAAATCTGCACCTCTTCTGTGGCTAATATTAATTTCATAATGATCCTTACTCCGTGAAATCAAGCAGCAGAAGTTAAGTGACAATATGCAAATACTGCTGGCCCATTTTGGGGTGAACTAAATATGCAAGACTAGTCTTACATGTCACTGTTTATAATACAGGGTTTTCTTCCTTTTCTGGGTTGCTTTAAAAAAAAATGGGGGCATAAATTAAGAGTATAACCACTTCTACAGGCACCACTACACCACTACTGATAGTGTACCTTATGTGTTTGATGTTTAAACAGTTTGTACATCTTTTTCATCAGATACGTTCTCACATTTTTTTTTTAATTTACTGAAACCATACAAATATAGAAACAGACAAATAAACAATGACAGTTAACAAAAGGCAGACATAACAATAAACATGTACATAACCGTATAAAATATGTGACAATTTGGGGGGGGGTTAACAGAAAGAAGATGAATAAGATTTCTTAGGCTATGAATGACTCAAAAACGTTTGTCGACTCAGTATGCTGTTGAAAACCTGCACAGAACCCTGTTTGTAATTTCTGGACTAAAGTGTGCATAAAGCAGTCGAGACATTTACAGTTTCTCCTCTGGAACTCTTTTAAAGGACGGATGTGGACACATACCTGTGGTTATAATAGTGCTCTTGTGCTGTAATGGGAAGTAAGGCATTTCATTATTTCACTATATTGTCTCGAGCAAACAAAATGACTTGGTTTTATTGAAGGGGCGCTCTTACCCCCGTCACCGGCCCTCCAAGTGCTATCACAGCCAAGTGGAGCAGAGAGAAGCAATTGTGCACTTTTATTGAACTGTAATGCACTGATTCATCGCACGGCTTCAGGAGTCGAGCTCCTCTGGACTACCTTCACGGTGGAAAGGTGCCAACGCTCTGTCCCGCTCCGCATAAAAATAAATGAGAAGCGCTGGAGACATGAAGCAATTCCAAAGCATATTGTTCCATTCCAGCTCCTGGCCTCTAGAAGACCATTTAAATAACTGGATGAGACAATCAAGAGCTCTTCTAGAGAAGACGGATACAGCACTCACTGCAGTAGCTGAACAGTACATTGAAAAATGACAATTTGAGTTAAAAGTTTGGTTTAGACCTTTCAAGTGGAACAAATTGGGATTTAGCGCAAAGAAACACTGGACGCTGAGAAAGATGTAATCAATCTGAAACATGTGATCCATTCTGGATAAATTGATAATCGCATTTTGTTGTTGTTGTTGTTGTTTGTTTCAAATAGAGATTTATGATTCTCCTATGATTCTGAACCGGCAACTAAACAAAATAGCATGTAATTTACTAGAGGTTCTGACAAAATGTTAATTGCTGCAGTCTATTTAATTTTTTATATTTGAATTATTGCAAAATCTGCACCTCCTCTGTGGCTAATATTAATTTCATAATGATCCTTACTCCGTGAAATCAAGCAGCAGAAGTTAAGTGACAATATGCAAATACTGCTGGCCCATTTTGGGGTGAACTAAACAGAAAGAAGATGAATAAGATTTCTTAGGCTATGAATGACTCAAAAACGTTTGTCGACTCAGTATGCTGTTGAAAACCTGCACAGAACCCTGTTTGTAATTTCTGGACTAAAGTGTGCATAAAGCAGTCGAGACATTTACAGTTTCTCCTCTGGAACTCTTTTAAAGGACGGATGTGGACACATACCTGTGGTTATAATAGTGCTCTTGTGCTGTAATGGGAAGTAAGGCATTTCATTATTTCACTATATTGTCTCGAGCAAACAAAATGACTTGGTTTTATTGAAGGGGCGCTCTTACCCCCGTCACCGGCCCTCCAAGTGCTATCACAGCCAAGTGGAGCAGAGAGAAGCAATTGTGCACTTTTATTGAACTGTAATGCACTGATTCATCGCACGGCTTCAGGAGTCGAGCTCCTCTGGACTACCTTCACGGTGGAAAGGTGCCAACGCTCTGTCCCGCTCCGCATAAAAATAAATGAGAAGCGCTGGAGACATGAAGCAATTCCAAAGCATATTGTTCCATTCCAGCTCCTGGCCTCTAGAAGACCATTTAAATAACTGGATGAGACAATCAAGAGCTCTTCTAGAGAAGACGGATACAGCACTCACTGCAGTAGCTGAACAGTACATTGAAAAATGACAATTTGAGTTAAAAGTTTGGTTTAGACCTTTCAAGTGGAACAAATTGGGATTTAGCGCAAAGAAACACTGGACGCTGAGAAAGATGTAATCAATCTGAAACGTGATCCATAACAGGCCTAACCATCTCTGAGCTTAATAGAGCTGTTAATGTTCTGTGCTTTTTGTGGGACAGAGTATTTCATCTTCTGTGTTTAACTTGGGTTAAATCATGATTTATTTCTTGAAACAAGATGTTGAGGAGAGCGGGGCTAGTTGTCGCGTGATTTTTAGGGTAAGTTTATTTATTTAGCCTATTATGAATCAACCAAGGCCGTCACAATCATGGGTGCTTTTTAAAAATTATTTTATATACATGAAAATGCTTTAACCATCAATGGTGTAGTAAAATAAAATGAACATATGTAACTTATAGAAAGTGAGAAATGAAAGTGCAGAGCCTCGTGAAATTTGATGGAGTGATCGCGAACTGATCGAGGCAAAGGATTTAAAAGGGTTTTTATGAGAATTATGAAAAATAGTAAAACAACTGGAGTATCTTGTAATGCACACTGAAAAAAATGGTGTTGAAATGGTTTAAAAAAAGCTTCATAAAATTACGTTTTGAACCACTGATGTCACATGGACTATTTTGTCGATGTTCTTGGTACCTTTCTGGACCTTGATCGTGGTCGTACCCTTGCTGTCTATGGAGGGTCTGAAAGCTCTCGGATTTCATCAAAACTATCTTAATTTGTGTTTTGAAGATGAACGAAGGTCTTATGGGTTTGGAACAACATGAGGGTGAGTAATTAACAACAGAGTTTTCATTTTTGGGTGAAATATCCCTTTAATTGTTATCCACTGTATGATAAGTGAAGTTTCTTTAGTTTTCTTGATTTTTATACAAACACACTGTGTCTGTGAGTTGATTTGCATGAGTTTTAATTGAATGCAGACTAAGAGTGTTCATTTTGTCTAGAAGCAGTATAAATTGTCTAAATGAGTCTGCGGTTGAGTCTATAAGACATTGAAAATACGTCCACAAGGACTACATCTGAACTAAATTTTAACCTTCTAGAGAAGTCATGTGGACGTCAATATTGGACGTTCAGAAGATGTCCTAAAATACATCATAAATACTTTCCTTCTGGCTCCTCAGGGGACGTCATTTCAATGTGCGACAAAGATGTTGAAAAGACGTGTTTTGGACTTACTTTTGCTCATTGAGTATTTTGGGGTAAAGACCAACTGGATGTACATAATGTCACACACTGACTGAATATTTACGAGATATACGAGGGTGGGACGGGATCGGGATGTGTGAGTTAGCTAGTTAGCCAGTTTGTGTTAATGGCTCTAACGGATCATCACCAAATTGCTCATGGATCGCTGGAAAAAGTCGCTCTTGCAGGACGTTTTGATACCATTCTTTATTCATGGCAGTGTTTTTGGGCAGAATCATGAGAGAGCCCACTCCCTCAGTTGAAAAGCAACCCCACACATGGATGGTCTCAGGATGCTTCACTGTTGGCACGACACAGGACTCATGGTAGCGTTCACCTTTTCTTCTCCGAACAATCGATTTTCCAGATGTCCCAAACAGTTGGAAGGGAGCTTCATCAGAGAAAATAACTTTGCACCAGTCTTCTGCTGTCCAATCCTTGTACTTCCTGCAGAATTTCAGTCTGTCCTTGACGTTTTTCTTGGAGAGAAGTGGCTTCTTTGCTGCCCTTTTTGACACCAGGCCGTTGTCCAAAAGTCTTGGCCTCACTGTGTGTGCAGATGCTCTCACACCAACCTGCTGCCATTCCTGAGCAAGCTCTGCACTGCTGGAGACACGATTCTGTAGCTGACTCCTCAGGAGGAGACGGTCCTGGAGCTTGCTGGACACTCTGGGATATCCTGAAAACTTCTTCACTGCAGTCGAACCGCTCTCCTTGAAGTTCTTTATGATCCGCTAAATGGTTCTTTCAGGTGCAATATTCTTTGTAGCTATTTCCTTGCATGTGAGACCATTTTGATGCAAAGCGATGATGGCTGCACGTGTTTCTTTGGAGGTAACCATTGCTAACAAGGACACAATGATTGGAAGCGCTTCTTCCCTTCATCAGTCTGCTCTTAAAATCTAATCAGTATGTAGTGATTTTACCTGACTAGTGCTCATTCACACTTTCACATGTGCTGCTGATATGATTAGTCAATGGTTCTTTCAGGTGCAATATTCTTTGTAGCTATTTCCTTGCATGTGAGACCATTTTGATGCAAAG
>NW_015506264.1:659019-659591 GCF_001515645.1 Sinocyclocheilus grahami | reverse complement strand
GGTCCATATCACAAAAAAGAAAATAAAGAGTAGCCTATAGTCTTGATAATACTTTACCAGACAATTTTTTTTGTCATTTTGGTGTTTATTATGCACTGTAACGTGCATGCAGAATTTGAGCTAGTACATATTATAGGCTAATTAATAGGTTAATTGTCACTCTTAACAAAATGTGTTTTAAAATATATTTCTTTCTTTTTTTGTCAGACATTAGGGGGAAAAATTCAATTGCGACATTATTTTGGTGTATTTTTTCGATAAGTTTAATTAGGCGATATTTTGCTGTGTGTTTTTGTGCTGGGACCGTGGTCTTGGCCAATAGGTAGCAGCACGACTCTGTCTTACTAAGTGATTCATTTAAAAACACAGATTCATGCAAGTAGCAAACATGTCTCTCGGAGACGCGCAAAAGTTATTTTCCGGCTTTGTTTGGAACTATTTGTGTTGGTGGAACAAAAACAGACAATATCGTATCCAAAATGTAACTCACTTGTATTAATTTCTGTATGGTATAAATTCAACATCAAATTCACGATCATGCTCGTGCGATAATATTCGGAAAACGGCACTCT
>NW_015506264.1:657656-658521 GCF_001515645.1 Sinocyclocheilus grahami | reverse complement strand
ACTCAGGAAACCGTAGCATGTTATTGACGGACTGCTTACAAGGCTGTATACACTCTTAACCCGAATTAGACTTTAGGCTACTAGAAATTTGCGAAGAAACCCGTTGCACTAAACCATTTGAGTTTTTACACAAATTGAAACTAAATAGCTTTAGTTGAATTAACATAGAACCTTAAGTTTATGCAGTAGACAAATCAAGTTTACATTAGTAGTCTTTACTCAAAATCATTAGTTCATCAATTATTATTTGGAGTATACTGTAGGTTGCATAAAATAACTATTGCAAGTTACAACTACAAAAATATATATATTAGTAAATAACATTAACAAATGTTTTTAAGTAATGATAAATGTTATATTTATGTAATGTCAATGTAATTAGACAGATTTTGAGATTTATTGTATTAAACATGGTTTCAAATAAATTGGAAAAAAGAAGAACATTTCAATGCACAAACATTTTTTGGTAGCACAACAATGCATTAAACTTGTCAGCCACAAGACAAGTAAAAATAAGCTTTTAAACAGCTTACTAACAATTGTAACTATTTTGTAGAAGAAACATGAACACAGTATTCAACAATATATGCTATATCCCTTGTAATTGCCTGGATATGCATTAAAAAATGGGCATGCATTAAAATGGAGGTTTTAACTTGGCTGAAGAATTGTGCAAACACACATTAACTGAGCACTAACAGCACTAATATGCATTGACAGAACACACTTTAGGCCCTGTCCACACGGAGATGCGTTTAGCTGTATACGCATACATCCAATCCAATTAAAGAGCTCTACAAATCAATTTTTACTAGTCATGTGTCTCCATTGACTTCCATTCATTTATAATTACAGAGCTCTACCT
>NW_015506264.1:646082-657223 GCF_001515645.1 Sinocyclocheilus grahami | reverse complement strand
CATTTTATGAATATGCATGAGGCACAATTATCATAATGAGGTCGCACTGAAAAGAGAGCTCTACAATTACATTTTTACTAGTAACAATTAATTAGAGAGCTCTATAATTCAAGTCTTACTAGTAAGGATTACAATTAGAGAGCTCTCTAACTCAGTTCTTACTAGTAACAATTGAATTATAGAGCTCTCTAACTGAATTAGAGAGCTCTGCAATTACATTCTTACTAGTAAGAATTCAATTTGAGAGCTCTACAGTTCAATCCTTACTAGTAAGAATTCCATTTAGAGAGCTCTCTAATTTAATTGTTACTAGTAAAAATGCAATTACGACGAGTAACACTGGGGATATTTTAAGCTAAAACGGCTTGCCATAGTCTATGGGCCTGACTCCATTTTGGAGCCAGTCTCTAGCAGCCAGTCGATGAATTGCAGTCACTTTCGTTTTGGTTTCAAGAGAGAGACGGGGAGGTTGCCGCTTGATTTATACTCTGCTCCTTTGTTTTTTTTGTACAGTTGCTACATTAGCTTTTTTTTTTATGATTTAGTTTTTAACTAGTAAGAATTCAATTTGAGAGCTCTACAGTTCAATCCTTACTAGTAAGAATTCCATTTAGAGAGCTCTCTAATTTAATTGTTACTAGTAAAAATGCAATTACGACGAGTAACACTGGGGATATTTTAAGCTAAAACGGCTTGCCATAGTCTATGGGCCTGACTCCATTTTGGAGCCAGTCTCTAGCAGCCAGTCGATGAATTGCAGTCACTTTCGTTTTGGTTTCAAGAGAGAGACGGGGAGGTTGCCGCTTGATTTATACTCTGCTCCTTTGTTTTTTTGTACAGTTGCTACATTAGCTTTTTTTTTATGATTTAGTATTTTTAAAACGTGTAAGTTATTTGAACGAATGATTTAATATCAAGCGTTTTCCCGCAGTGTGTGGAGTTTAAAGACGCTCCCTTAAGCTCTACAGGTGAGCAGTGAGGTCATCATTGTTTTCCGCATCACAAATAAAAGTGAAAGTAAATGTTCAGAGTTGATGTTTCTCCATTTAAACAGCCAGAATCGACTCTATACGGAATATCAAAGTGTTTCATGGGAACCTTTATCAAAGCTAAGCCATGATTAACGTGCAGCTGCTTCATAGAAAGCCGGTGATTTTGTGAATCTGTGTAAATAAGGTGAGTGCTGATGCTCAGGTGCTTTACAGTGACTTCCGCATTCATATCTCCTCTAAAGGACGTTTAGTTTTATATGTTTAATATTTTATTTTGCAAGCAGATGAGCATGGTTTGGTTGGTGTTTGGTGTTGTCTGTGGTGTATTTGATCATTTGTTAACACACGACTAACATTGTGTATCTGAGTGAACGCCGCGTCTCATCATCTGTTGCTCTCAGGATCCGTTCAGCTGAATTATTGAGTTTGTTTCTCATTTCTATTCAGAGTCAGTGCTGCAGATCAGATTCTGCTTCATCATGGATGACACACAAACATCCACAGATGAAGATTGTTCTCCAGGATGCAGGTACTTTGAATAAACACTGTATTAAATCACATTGAGAGATGGGAGTCATCATGTTTTTGTGTTAAAATGAAGATTTTATAAAAAAAAAAATCAAAAAGCCTTCTCAAGTTTTTTTGATGAAAAATACTCAAAGACCTTAAAAGAAAATGATTATCATCATAAATTATGAAATCTCTCTCTGTTATAGTTCAGTTCATCAGAAGAGATCAGAAGCAGAGTCCAGCTGTGTGTCTATGAGGAGTGAGGAGTCTATGGATCATCCAATAGTGTTTAAGAGTGGAGATACAAAGACTGATCTCAGGTACATTTTTATAGAAATATTAGGTAACACATTTTATGAAGCCTGTATCTATAATACACTATAAGGTTATTATTAAGGTATTAAAATAAATGCATAATGCATGATAAGAAACCCTATAATATGTTGTATCATCTCATGAATATTTAAACCGTTTTAATGTATTATAATCAGGGCTGTACGTTAACTTTTTTCTCATAGCACTGGTTTTGTGTAAACATCAGAAAAATTGTTTTTAGACAAAGTTTTCTTAATTTGCTAAAAATGGAAGAGTGCAGAAACATAACACCTCTTACACCTTAACAAAATATAAAATAAAAAAGAATGGCAGACATTTAAGCCAAAGTGAGCAATGATAAAAATCTTTCTCATTATTGTATCTTTGTTATTAGAAAATAAGAACAAAGATATACATTACAAATACACATAATATAGAAATAAAACAAACAGTGCTTTATTTTTCAGGTACAGTATTTAGCAGTAACATTCAAGAAATTGAATGAATACATATTCAAATAAAACACTATATATGTCACGAATTCAGTCCATGGACTTCTGTTTATTCACCACCAGAGGTCACCCTTTCCATTTCATTGACTCTCGCACTACACAAACTGTTGCATAGCACCCCGGACTACATTTCCCATCATTCTTTGCACAATTTGCACACTGCCCTGATTGCACTCATTGCACACAGCTGTTTCTAATTACCTCATTCACTATATAACACCCACTCTAACCACATTTCTCTGCTGAGTATTGTTTAGCCTGTACCCCTTTCCGAGTCTCCGTGGTTTCCTTGTTTTGCCTTGCCTTGCCTGTTTTTGCGGTTTTTGATCTTTGCCTGTTTTCTTGGATTTCTCTCTCTTGTCTCGCCCCTTGGATTCTGTCTGCTGATTGGTGACCTACGCTAGCCCTAGGACTATTCTTGTGTTTTGCCCGCCATATACCTGTTTGCCATTGTTTTGACCCTGCCTGTGTACTACGTCTCTTTAATAAAGCCTGCTGATGGATCCACACGTCTCACGTCTCGTCAGCCCCGTTACAATATACACTATATACATCAGTTATACTTTTTTTTAAAGTGACTGACTGATGATAAGTTCATCAGTCAAGAGCAGTGAATGATTTTTTTTCTATGTTTTGTTGTTTTATTTATGTTGTTTTATTAAAAAAATAGTTCACCGAAAATGAAAATTTTGTCATCTGTCTTTCAATTCTGTAAGCCTGCTGATGGATCCACACGTCTCACGTCTCGTCAGCCCCGTTACAATATACACTATATACATCAGTTATACTTTTTTTTTAAAGTGACTGACTGATGATAAGTTCATGTGAATGTGGGTAACCAAGCAGCTGCTGGTCCACAGTGACTTCCATGGTATTTTTTTCCCTACTGTGAAAGTCAGTGTGGATCAGCTACTGTTTGGTTACTCACATTCTTCAAAATATCTTCTATTTGTCATCTGTCTTTCAATTCTGTCAGTGTTTCATTTTTATACCATCATTTACTCAAGTTGTTTTAAACCTGAATTAGTTTATTTTGTCCGTTGAACATAGAAGTTATTTTTGAAGAATGTGGGTAACCAAGCAGCTGCTGGTCCACAGTGACTTCCATGGTATTTTTTTCCCTACTGTAAAAGTCAGTGTGGATCAGCTACTGTTTGGTTACTCACATTCTTCAAAATATCTTCTATTGTGTTCAGCACAAGAAATAAATTAATACAGGTTTGGGACAAAATGTGAGTCAGTAAATAATTACAGAAATTTAATTTATTGGGTGAACTATCCTTTTAATGACAGTCGGCAGCATGTTTAGTAGCTACTGTCCCTTTAAGAGCTGCACGCGTTTCTCTTTTAAGTTCATGTGAATGTGGGTAACCAAGCAGCTGCTGGTCCACAGTGACTTCCATGGTATTTTTTTCCCTACTGTAAAAGTCAGTGTG
The DNA here is from genome assembly GCF_001515645.1 of Sinocyclocheilus grahami. Lineage (NCBI taxonomy): Eukaryota > Metazoa > Chordata > Actinopteri > Cypriniformes > Cyprinidae > Sinocyclocheilus > Sinocyclocheilus grahami. The sequence continues at coordinate 653,458 of NW_015506264.1, read as the reverse complement.
GATCAGCTACTGTTTGGTTACTCACATTCTTCAAAATATCTTCTATTGTGTTCAGCACAAGAAATAAATTAATACAGGTTTGGGACAAAATGTGAGTCAGTAAATAATTACAGAAATTTAATTTATTGGGTGAACTATCCTTTTAATGACAGTCGGCAGCATGTTTAGTAGCTACTGTCCCTTTAAGAGCTGCACGCGTTTCTCTTTTTTTTAGACATAACCAACTGTGTTTATATGTAAACCTTGTGTGTTTTTGACAGTATTAGATGCAAAATCAATCAGACACGAGAGACAACTTAGTCCAATAATCAGGCGCTTTTTGACAGGCAGTGTTGCCAACTTAGCAATTTTGCTGCTAGACTTAGCAACTTTTCAGACTACTCTAGCAACTTTATTTTTCAAAAAGCACCTAGCACCAAATTTAGCTATTTTTTAAAAGTTTTTGGCAACTTTAAGCAACTTTTGTAAAGTGACTCAAATTATAAATAAAGGCACATATTTTCATCCAAATTACACAAAAAGAGGAAACCATTGAACAGCTAGCCAGCCAAGCAGCAATCACCCTGGAGAGAGCTGGAGAAAGATACCTAACAGGAGCCTACAAACATCAAATGTGCATTAAGTTGCTAGTTCCAATTGGTCAATAATAAATGCACATTTATGATACAGCATGTTATTAGCTTGTATATATAATTGTTTAGCTAGGTTCACTGTAAGAAAAATTGTTCAGAATGTGCAGTTCCCTTTCAGTCAGTCATGTTCGATGTTATGTCAGTCGTGACTGACGAATTGGGATCTCGCCCTGAGCCGATGATAAGTTCATGTGAATGTGGGTAACCAAGCAGCTGCTGGTCCACAGTGACTTCCATGGTATTTTTTTCCCTACTGTAAAAGTCAGTGTGGATCAGCTACTGTTTGGTTACTCACATTCTTCAAAATATCTTCTATTGTGTTCAGCACAAGAAATAAATTAATACAGGTTTGGGACAAAATGTGAGTCAGTAAATAATTACAGAAATTTAATTTATTGGGTGAACTATCCTTTTAATGACAGTCGGCAGCATGTTTAGTAGCTACTGTCCCTTTAAGAGCTGCACGCGTTTCTCTTTTTTTTAGACATAACCAACTGTGTTTATATGTAAACCTTGTGTGTTTTTGACAGTATTAGATGCAAAATCAATCAGACACGAGAGACAACTTAGTCCAATAATCAGGCGCTTTTTGACAGGCAGTGTTGCCAACTTAGCAATTTTGCTGCTAGACTTAGCAACTTTTCAGACTACTCTAGCAACTTTATTTTTCAAAAAGCACCTAGCACCAAATTTAGCTATTTTTTAAAAGTTTTTGGCAACTTTAAGCAACTTTTGTAAAGTGACTCAAATTATAAATAAAGGCACATATTTTCATCCAAATTACACAAAAAGAGGAAACCATTGAACAGCTAGCCAGCCAAGCAGCAATCACCCTGGAGAGAGCTGGAGAAAGATACCTAACAGTAGCCTACAAACATCAAATGTGCATTAAGTTGCTAGTTCCAATTGGTCAATAATAAATGCACATTTATGATACAGCATGTTATTAGCTTGTATATATAATTGTTTAGCTAGGTTCACTGTAAGAAAAATTGTTCAGAATGTGCAGTTCCCTTTCAGTCAGTCATGTTCGATGTTATGTCAGTCGTGACTGACGAATTGGGATCTCGCCCGAGAGCCCAATCACCTTCGAGTGTTAACTAAACAAGCCAATGACAGTTGGCGTGCGTGTTTCACTACGCGCACCCCGCCCCACAGCGTGGGTATAAAAGGAGAGCGTATGCAAATGCACATCAGCTTTTCGCTTTGGAGCCGAGCCTTCTAGCAAGACTGAATCTCCACGAGTGTCTACGAGACAGCCTTAGCGTTGGTGTCATGGTGCGTCAGCGGGGGTTGCCATCCAGTGCTGCTTCTCTTGGGCGTGCTGCAGCTTCCCAATCTGCAGTCTCGCCGCGACCTCCCCTGGGCGCTTCAGCGCTCTCTCTAAAAGAGTATTTCCTAAAAAACCTAAAAGAGCAATATCTAAAAGAGCTCCACGAGCGACGGGCGTCTTTTTAAAGATGGCTTCCCACTCATGCGTTTCTGGATGTGGTCGTGTCCTGGCTTCATCTGACGGTCATGATCGCTGTACCTCATGCTTGGGCTTTCAGCACGTTGAAGCACTGCTCATGGATGAGTCATGTTCTCATTGCGGGAACATGACCATCGCGATGTTGCAGTCCAGATACCTCCTCATTAAACGGGGGGGGGTATCCCCCTTGCCATGCCCCGTTCTAGCTCCTCTGGTTCTCGGAGAGCTACTTCGGTTCATGGTCAGGGTGACCTGAGGATCACAGTGAGAGCTTCCCCGTCGAGTGCGTCTCCGCAGGCCTCTCATTCCTCCAGCACATCGCACCATCTGGTGTTCCCGGATGAGCTTGCTGGATTCTCGGACAGGTTGGGGCCCATCATCTCGTGCGGAGCACAGGCGGATGACAGGATGCCGATTGCTGCATAGGAGGGCGAGCTAGGCTCTGGAGATGACGTTTCGGCTGCGCTGCCTCCGTCAGGAAGAGTGGCGTTGCCCAAGTCAGATCCAGAGCTGACTGCTATGCTTTCCCGGGCCGCCGAGAGTGTCGGGCTGCACTGGAGGCCTCCTCCTTCTCCCGAACGCAGACCGGTCATCAGCAGCTGCCTCCGGTTCCATTTTTCCCGGAAGTGCATGAGGAGGTGACTAAGTCTTGGAGGGCACCTTTTTCTGCCCGAAACAGGCCTGGTGCCTCCTCTGTCCTCACCACCCTCGACGGTGGGGTGGCCCAAGGGTATGTGGACATCGCCCCAAGTCGAGCGCACTATTGCCATGCAGCTCTGCTCACAAAGTGCTGCCACCTGGAGGGGTAATCCACGCCTTCCGTCCAGGGCCTGTAAGTTTTCGTCCGCTCTGACGGCTAAGGCTTACAGTGCTGCTGGACAGGCCGCTTCCGCCCTGCACGCCATGGCCCTCCTGCAAGTCCACCAGGCCAAGGCGTTGAAGCAGTTGCACGAGGGTAGTGCTGACCCAGGTGTGCTGCAGGAACTGTGTACTGCGACGGACCTCGCACTTAGGGCAACGAAAGTCACAGCGCGGGCCCTGGGTCAGACGATGTCCACATTGGTGGTCCTATGGCTGACCTTGGCGGATATGCGGGAGACAAGCATCGCTTCCTGGACTCCCCAATCTCCCAGGCCGGCCTATTCGGCGAAGCGGTGCAGGGCATTGCCCAACAGTTCTCCGCCGCACATAAGCAGACAGAGGCGTTTCGGCACATCCTGCCCCGGCGGTCTGCTGCTGTCTCCACCCCACCACCGGCTGCAGCCCCTCTGTCTGCTCGTCGGGTGGAGAATCCTTTGTTCCTGTTTTGTTCTGTTCCGCCACTGGCTACCCAGCCAGAGCAGTTTCCTTTTTCTCCGGGTCCCAAGAGGGCGAGGATGGCAGTGCACAAGACACAGTCTCCACACGCCCATCCCCCTCTCCCTTCGCCAGTGGGCAGCAGGGTCCGGTTCGTGGAGCCAGGTAAGTGGCGCACCGCGCACTCAGATCCCACTCTGGGACGCACTGCCTCCGGGGTTAGGTCTCTGTGTTCCATGTTGCTCCCCCACTGCGGGTACGTCGGTGGTTTCCCTAGTCCCGCTTGTTCGTTCGCTGGGGGCCTGGCTAGCGCTCCCCAGGCCGTCTCGCTGGCTCGTGAGAACCATCAGACTCGGCTATGCGATTCAATTCACCCGGCACCCTCCCAAGTTCAGGGGCATTCGGTTTACCTCTGTGCTGTGCGACGGACCTCGCACTTAGGGCAACGAAAGTCACAGCGCGGGCCCTGGGTCAGACGATGTCCACATTGGTGGTCCTATGGCTGACCTTGGCGGATATGCGGGAGACAAGCATCGCTTCCTGGACTCCCCAATCTCCCAGGCCGGCCTATTCGGCGAAGTGGTGCAGGGCATTGCCCAACAGTTCTCCGCCGCACATAAGCAGACAGAGGCGTTTCGGCACATCCTGCCCCGGCGGTCTGCTGCTGTCTCCACCCCACCACCGGCTGCAGCCCCTCTGTCTGCTCGTCGGGTGGAGAATCCTTTGTTCCTGTTTTGTTCTGTTCCGCCACTGGCTACCCAGCCAGAGCAGTTTCCTTTTTCTCCGGGTCCCAAGAGGGCGAGGATGGCAGTGCACAAGACACAGTCTCCACACGCCCATCCCCCTCTCCCTTCGCCAGTGGGCAGCAGGGTCCGGTTCGTGGAGCCAGGTAAGTGGCGCACCGCGCACTCAGATCCCACTCTGGGACGCACTGCCTCCGGGGTTAGGTCTCTGTGTTCCATGTTGCTCCCCCACTGCGGGTACGTCGGTGGTTTCCCTAGTCCCGCTTGTTCGTTCGCTGGGGGCCTGGCTAGCGCTCCCCAGGCCGTCTCGCTGGCTCGTGAGAACCATCAGACTCGGCTATGCGATTCAATTCACCCGGCACCCTCCCAAGTTCAGGGGCATTCGGTTCACCTCTGTGCTGGACAGAGATGCTCCTGTCTTGCGTGCATAGATCGCGGTCCTGCTGGCGAAGGACGCGATACAGCCGGTCCCTCCAGCCGAGATGAGGTCAGGGTTTTACAGCCCATACTTCATCATACCCAAGAAAGGCAGTGGGTTACGACCAATCTTGGACTTGTGCATGCTGAACCGGGCCCTTCACAAGCTCCCGTTCAGGATATTGACGCAGAAACGCATCTTTCAATGCGTCCGTCCTTTCGATTGGTTCGCAGCGATCGACCTCAAGGACGCGTACTTTCATGTCTCGATTGTCCCTCGACATAGGCCGCTTCTCCGCTTTGCATTCGAAGGGCGAACATATCAGAATCAGAATCAGAATGAGCTTTATTGCCAGGTATGTTTACACATACGAGGAATTTGTTTTCGTGACAGAAGCTTCCACAGTGTAACAGAATGACAGTGACAGACCAAAAAACACAGATACATTTTTTTTTAAATAAATAAAAAATAGAAGAAGTAAAATAAGGAATAAAAAAATATACAAATCGACAATTGTATGTACAGGTATATTACTATAGACAGTTGTATGTACAGGTTTATTATGTGCAAATTGAAATGCAGACTGAGTATGTGTGTTAGATAAATAAGTGAATGAGTGAATAAATAGTGTGTGTTCCGGAGGTGGGCACGGAGAGCTGAGTTAGTTTGGGCAGGAGGAGGTTTGGGATGATGGTGTTAAAGGCCAAGCTGAAGTCCACGAACAGAATCCTCACATAAGTCCCTGGTCTGTCTAGATGTTGCAGAACATAATGCAGTCCCATGGGTTGCTGGAGGTGTGAATGGTTGTGTGGAGAGGTGTTCAGGGTGGGTGTGGGGCGTTTTTTCAAACCTGCAGTAGAACTCATTCAGATCGTCTGCCAGTTGTTGATTCTCCACAGTGCTGGGGGATGGTGTCTTGTAGTTGGTGATTTCTTTCAGACTTTTCCACACTGATGCTGAGTTTATACAAGACATTGTCCCCCTTCCTGTGAGCATCTTCTTTGGCCTGACGAAGCTGCCTGAGTTTTGTAGTGAACCATGGTTTGTCATTGTTGTAGGTTATATCAGTACAAGGTCGTCCCCTTTGGGCTATCCCTGTTGCCTCGTGTCTTCACCAAGGTCATGGAGGCAGCCCTTGTTCCATTAAGGGAAGCTGGCATCCGCATTCTCAACTACCTCGACGACTGGCTCATTCTGGCCCAGTCTCGAGCGCAGCTGTGCGAACACAGGGACACGGTGCTCAGTCACCTCAGCCGGTTGGGGCTTCAGGTCAACTGGGAAAAGAGCACACTCTCCCCGGTGCAGAGGATCTCTTTTCTCGGCATGGAGCTGGACTCGGTCAACCTCTCAGCACGTCTCTCAGTAGAGCGTGCACAGTCGATGCTGAACTGCCTGGGGTCTTTCCGGCGCAAGAGGGCGGTTCCACTGAAACAGTTTCAGAGGCTGCTGGGGCATATAGCATCCGCAGCCGCTGTCACACCGCTCGGGTTGCTTCATATGAGACCGCTTCAGCGTTGGCTTCACGACCGGGTCCCGAGATGGACATGGCGACACGGCCCGTACCGGGTCTCAGTCACCCCGTCCTGCTGTCAGACCTTCAGCCCGTGGTCAGATCTCGCCTTTCTTCGGACGGGAGTGTCCCTAGGGCAAGTATCCAGGCATGTTGTTGTATCAACAGATGCCTCTGCCACGGGCTGGTGTGCCATGTGCAATGGGAATGCAGCTGCGGGGCTCTGGTCGGGGCCCCGACTGCAGTGGCATATCAACTGCCTCGAGTTGCAAGCAGTATGGCTGGCTCTGCGCCGCTTCAAATCGCTGCTACACGACAAGCACGTACTGGTCCGTACGGACAACACTGCCTCAGGTAGACCTGTTTGCCTCCCCGGACACGTCCCATTGCCAGTTGTTTTACTCCACGGATGCACTGGTGTACAGCTGGCCTCGGGGCCTACGCAAATATGCGTTTCCCCCAGTGAGCCTTCTCGCACAGACACTGTGCAAGTTCAGGGAGGACGAGGAGCAGGTCCTCTTGGTAGCGCCATACTGGCCCAGTCGGACTTGGTTCCCCGAACTAATGCTCCTCGCGGCAGCCCCTCCTTGGCAAATTCCTCTGAGGAGGGATCTCCTTTCTCAGAGAGGGGGCACCCTTTGGCACCCGAGTCCAGACTTGTGGAATCTCCACTTGTGGTCCCTGGACGGGATGCGGTGGTTCTAGGTGGGCTACCTCCAGCGGTAGTAAACACCATCACTTCAGCTAAATCCCCATCTACAAGACACGCTTACAGGCTGAAGTGGAACTTGTTCGTCGATTGGTGCTCTTCCCGCCGGGAAGACCCCGTAGATGCCCGATCAGAGTCGTGCTTTCTTTCCTGCAAGATGGGTTGGAGCGAAAGAGGACACCCTTAAGGTGTATGTTGCCGCCATTGCCGCACATCACAAGGCAGTAGATGGTAAGTCTGTGGGGAAGCACGACTTGGTAGTCAGGTTTCTCAGAGGGGCAAGGAGGCTAAATCCTCTGTGCCCTCACCTGTTACCCTCTTGGGATCTCCCCTCGGTCCTGACGGCCTTGAAGGAGGAGCCCTTCGAGCCTCTGCAGTCAGTAGGACTTAAGTTTCTGTCGTTGAAGACAGTGCTCCTCACCGCATTGGCCTCGGTCAAGAGGGTAGGGGACCTGCAGGCATTTTCGGTCGACTATTCGTGCCTAGAATTCGGAACGGGTAACTCTCACATTGTCCTGATACCTCGGCCTAGATATGTGCCCAAATTTCCCACCACGCCTTTCAGGGATCAGGTGGTGAACTTGCAAGCGCTGCCCC
>NW_015506264.1:644154-645488 GCF_001515645.1 Sinocyclocheilus grahami | reverse complement strand
GCCCTCACCTGTTACCCTCTTGGGATCTCCCCTCGGTCCTGACGGCCTTGAAGGAGGAGCCCTTCGAGCCTCTGCAGTCAGTAGGACTTAAGTTTCTGTCGTTGAAGACAGTGCTCCTCACCGCATTGGCCTCGGTCAAGAGGGTAGGGGACCTGCAGGCATTTTCGGTCGACTATTCGTGCCTAGAATTCGGAACGGGTAACTCTCACATTGTCCTGATACCTCGGCCTAGATATGTGCCCAAATTTCCCACCACGCCTTTCAGGGATCAGGTGGTGAACTTGCAAGCGCTGCCCTGGGAGGAGGCAGACCCAGCCATTGCTCTGCTCTGTCCCGTTCGCACTTTGCGCATTTACGTGGACCGTACGCATAGCTTCAGGACCTCAGACCAGCTCTTTGTCTGCTTCGGAGGACAGCAGAAGGGAAAGGCTGTCTCCAAACAAAGACTTGTCCACTGGATAGTGGAGGCTATAGTCTTGGCATACCAGGCCCAATGTTTACCGTGCCCGCTCGGAGTGAGAGCACACTCTACGAGAGGAGTGGCATCTTCTTGGGCATTGGCGCGGGGCACCTTGATAGCAGACATCTGTAGAGCTGCCGGCTGGGCGACGCCTAACATGTTTGCGAGATTCTATAATCTCCGTGTAGAGCCCGTGTCCTCTCGTGTACTCACCTCAGTTAGGCAGTAACACCGGACCCGCTCGGTGTCGATCACGCTTGCTGCGCTATTCCCCTCTACGGACTGGATACTTGCGTTTTTCTGCTTCTCAGTTCAGTTCCCCATGGCGAACCCTGTTGAAGTTCCTCACATACCCTCGGCGGTCAGGCGTGGCGGAGCGCCAGACGCCAGGTCCACTACTTGTGAGCATGCCCAAGGTCAGCCCTTGTGCTGGGTTAGGTGCCCGTGTGTAGTGATTCCCCCTTCGGGTGATCCCACGTGTGTATTCTTCCACGGTACAGCTCCCCTCACGGTAAGCCTGTGTCTTTCCCTGGCAGACGTTCTCTGCCATCTCTGCTGCGTAGTCATCTCACCCCAGGCGGGCTGAGTCTACCGCAGGGACTCCCATATGTAGTACTGCCCTATGACCAGTCCATATGTGTACCTCCACATGATAACTCTTATACGCAGGATGTGGCTTCCGTAGCGTTCCCCTACTTGGGTATGCTTTCCCAGTGTTATCCAATATCCCACTGTACGGAACAGCAGTCGCGGACACCTCTGCCTAAGCCCTGTCCTTCTTCCGCCCCAACTGGTGTGGGGGGACTTGCCGGCCTTCGCAGGGCACTGGAGGGGTTCAGCAATAGTGGCGTTTTCCATACGGATCCCAATTCGT
>NW_015506264.1:639132-643537 GCF_001515645.1 Sinocyclocheilus grahami | reverse complement strand
TAGGTGCCCGTGTGTAGTGATTCCCCCTTCGGGTGATCCCACGTGTGTATTCTTCCACGGTACAGCTCCCCTCACGGTAAGCCTGTGTCTTTCCCTGGCAGACGTTCTCTGCCATCTCTGCTGCGTAGTCATCTCACCCCAGGCGGGCTGAGTCTACCGCAGGGACTCCCATATGTAGTACTGCCCTATGACCAGTCCATATGTGTACCTCCACATGATAACTCTTATACGCAGGATGTGGCTTCCGTAGCGTTCCCCTACTTGGGTATGCTTTCCCAGTGTTATCCAATATCCCACTGTACGGAACAGCAGTCGCGGACACCTCTGCCTAAGCCCTGTCCTTCTTCCGCCCCAACTGGTGTGGGGGGACTTGCCGGCCTTCGCAGGGCACTGGAGGGGTTCAGCAATAGTGGCGTTTTCCATACGGATCCCAATTCGTAGTCACGACTGACGTAACGTCGAACGTGACTGACTGAAAGGGAACGTCTCGGTTACGTATGTAACCCTTGTTCCCTGAAGGAGGGAACGGAGACGTTACGTCCCGTCGCCACAGTTGATGTACCACCGCTGTACGGGCGGGGCGCACAGTCCCGGCTCCTCAGCGAAAAACTGATGTGCGTTTGCACACGTTCTCCTTTTATACCCGCGCTGTGGGGCGGGGTGTGCGTGGCGAAACTGTCATCTCTCGGGCGAGATCCCAATTCGTCAGTCACGACTGACGTAAAGTCTCCGTTCCCTCCTTCAGGGAACGAGGGTTACATACGTAACCGAGACGTTTTACTAGTTAATATGAAAATACATAAAATGTGTCAATAATTCAATGTTGTAAAAAATCAGATCATGAAGATGTTACTTATGTTATTTTTACAAATTAAAATATTTTATGTTTATAATATTATATGAACAAATAACATAAAAAAAAAAATTCGCTGAGATTTGAGTAATCTCGTTGTGTAGTCTACGTAAAAACGCAGTTTTGTGTCATGGTTATGCAATGACGTCATCACGCAATGACATCACAACGTCGTTTAGCAACTTTTAGCAACAAATTGATCTGCTTTTAGTAACTTCCCCTGAAAATTAGTTGACAGGCTCTCAGTGTGAGTGCGCTTCATGAGAACGCACTCAGATAAAGCACATGCAGAACAGCACTTGAATTAAATGTTTAACCGGTATTGCTTTAAAGCAGATGGAAATAATGTAGTTTTGTGATTGCACATAAGTGCAGTGTCCCGTGAGAGTAACTCTACCGCTGAGTTAACACTGATGTGAATGCATGTGGTGTTGTACATTATATTGAGACGGAGGTAGGCGCCAGAACTGCAGCTGATAGAATGTGCGCTGTAGCATAATACAACGATATTTCTTCAAAAGCAGATCGTGGAGACGTTTTAATCGTCCAGGATCAAAAATCATCATATTGCACACCCCTAACTACCAAGTATAATCAATCTCACACACACAAACAAACTCTGCTTTTCCTTGGGACAAGAGTGGGCTATCCTTCTCACATTCCTGGGGGGTCATAAAACCAGTGATATCATGATTAGTTGTCATGGTGACCAGAGCGCCTGGTGTTCAGCAGACATCCTGGCATCCAGTTAATTGAGTGAGGGGACTGTGACGATTTGTTAACCTAATGAATAATTGATTTGTTAAATCAAATTAAAATTAGTGTGTCAGATTGGTCGAGACGCTACATAAGTGATACCATAAGTATCGCTTTTTATTTCCCCTCTTTCCTATTACTTGTTTCAGTTTTTATAACCATTTCTTACTATGTGTAAGTAAGTTGAAATGCTGCTCCATCTGAAAGCATGTGAAAATACCACATTTAATAACATATTTTTACTCCAAACTCACTTCATAACGTCAGTCGAGTGTTTGAAATAAATCCTTCTGTGAGATGATGTGGCTTCTTACACAGAATAAGGCACGCAACATATTTCATAGTATAAGCAGTGATAAAGGCATTGCATTATAAATATACTTTATTTTAATGAAAATTATAATAATAATAACTCCGATAAACCATATATTGTCATAATCGTGTGTTTATTAGTCACGTTGAATCAATGAAAGCAGTTGAATCTTCTGTTTATTCAGCTGCAGCGATAGGCATTTTCTGGGTTTCTTCTGCGAGGTGTATTTGGAGTTTCAGCGCGAGAGCGCCCTCTGGCCTTTGGATGGAGATTTACTGCTGATCACAGAACCATGCTTCACTGAAAGATACGCATGACAATCGCAGCTTCCGTCGAATCGCGATTTCGATTCCATTTCGATTTATCGTGCAGCCCTATATACATGTATGTGTGTGTGGTTGTACATACACATATATGTAGTTGTTTTTTTGGTGTTTGGCTTAGTGTTATGTTAGAATCATTATTATACTCATACTTTTTATTCTTTAATATTTTGAATTGTTTTTAGCTTTATTTGTTGTTTTTCATTTAAATGTTAAATTTTGAAATTTTGTTGTGTGCATTTGTCATTTGTATTTAATCTCTTTATTTTTAAAATGTGTATAGGTAGTATTTATAAAGTTTTAGCTTTTAGTTTTGGATCTGCTTTTAGTTGTTTTAATACTACAATTGATTGGTTCTGTTGTCCTCATTTGTAAGTCGCTTTGGATAAAAGCGTCTGATAAATGACTAAATAAATAAAATAAATATTAAGCGGCTGTGTTATGAACATGAAAAACTGTATCGCATGCGTGCTACAATGGTAAATTTATTCATCGCACAGACCAGTTTTTTCGTAGCACGTGCGATCAGTTGTGCGATCAGTCTAAATCAGTCAGAGCGATCAATGACCTATATATGTCGCACTGTACATCCTTGATATATATATATATATATATATATATATATATATATATGAAGCAAATGGCACCCATTCGGTGGATATATATAGCCCAAAAAGACTTTTCAAGTCTTTTTCTTTTGTTCTGTTAATTTAGTCCCAAAGTTTTCTCAGACATGAAAATATCAAAATGATGTGTCATTAGTAACCCCTTGAAATAATCAATAATTATTATTATTATTATTATTATTTATTTATTTATTTATTTTTTAAGTGTGTGTTTTATTGTTGGTCACAATTGTGACCGGTGGGATAATGTGTATACTGAAATTAAATTATTTCTTCAATCATAAAAATTATTTTATAATTAATTATTAACCCATTTTAAACTGTTTCATTACATTCTATGGTTACTATTATACATAAAAAAATCCTTATACAACACTGAATAGTTAAACTAAGATACATGAGAAAAAAAAGTTATTATCCCACTATTGTTGCCATCAACATGTTTACTCATTCTATGTCCACACGCAACAAAACTAAATACTTGTGAATTCATATATTAATACTAGACACCTTAAATATGTGTACCAAAAATCTTTGTCATATCTTTGTGTTAACATACTTTACTAGCCTTTTGTTGTGAAGCTTTGATGCAGTTATCATCATCTCATGGTGCAAACAGGAAGTAAACTGCTCTGGTCATGTGACAATTTGCACTAAACATGTGAAACTGCACATTTAATTGAGACCCTTTATTGTTTCCATATTTGCAGAAAATGCACTAAAATACCAGTCAGTAACATTTTTAGAGCTTTATAAATGAAATCCTTATTTACGGTCACTATTTTGTCCAGTGGGATTAAATGGGTTAAATCAAATATATTTTTGTGTATTCATTCCTTTCATATATAAACTATGATTTAATAAAAACAGATTTAGTTATTTTTAGTTAAACTTAATTTCTGTTGCTTGTCCATGCTCGTCCGCTGCATTCTTTCTCTTCTCCGGCCCTGCAGCTCTCTCTGTTAATGTGTAAGGATGGTTTCCCTATGGTGGTTCAAGCTGTAGGATTGCCGAATGACTAAAGAAACATTATCAGCACGATGGTATAAAACTGTACATTTCTAGTCTATTACCACCCACTGCCACTTATACCAACGACGGAAATAAGTGCAGTTAGAATAGCTAAATATGTGGGAGAGCGTTGCTATTGAGTGACTATTGTATTGCAATAGGTAGCACTTTAATATTAATTGAAATGGTTTAATAACAATATTTTGTTATGGTTACACTTGAATTGGTTACAAAATAGATGAAGGATGGTAAAACATAAACAATTAATTGTACCCAGCATGTATGTAAAATATTACCTGAGAGAGAGAGAGAGAGAAAGAGGGCAGATCCCTAAGAAGAGAGAGGCAGCAAAGAAAAGAGAGTGCAAAGAAAAGGAGGTAGCAAAGGAAAGAGCAAAGAAAAAGAGGTAGCAAAGGAAAAAGCCAGAGCAACAGTTACAGTCCTCTTTTATCCCTTCCTTGACCATGTGACTAAAAACGAAATGTGAGACATTCAAACTGACCAATCAGCAGATTACAACTTC
>NW_015506264.1:636093-639004 GCF_001515645.1 Sinocyclocheilus grahami | reverse complement strand
TCCAAAAACAATCTTTGTTTCAACTGAAATGGACAACATACAAAGAAAACAGAAATCAAATTAGTTACATGATATATCAATGAAAATGTTTGTACTTAGGTAAAAGTGAGAAATACTAATTTACATTTGAAACTTGGTGAGATGATAGCTACGTGATTAGGTATACCCAAAGAAACCAAAACAAACAATAACTGAATGAAATTCACAATTATAATACAGTCCAGATGTATAGACTTAACATTATATGAGGCAGTATCAGACAGATGTAAATGTCACTATGTATGTGAAGATCAAATGGTAGTATATGTGTCTGCATTTAGCTGTGGTTATGTGTCAGTGTAATCATGCTCCAAACAAAGGCAAGGAAGTTTTACAATTGTGATGCAAATTTGGTCCTGTTGTAACAGGGAGCCAGCCTGAGAATGTGAGAAAGAGGTGTGATCTGGCTCAAAATGCTTCCATACCAATGTTCTTTGTTAGGAGCATGATAAAGTGCAAAGTTCAGAGGCATTGAATTCTGTTGTGAGGAAAGTATTTTAATTGTTAGGACAATTGTGAATCACACTGTGGCCACATGGCAATTCTATGCTCATGTACATGGATCACTGCAGCTATATGGAAAATAACAGAGTGTACCACTCAGGAGACAAACAAACTCAACCTAGACACACATACAACTTGAAATTGCTATGCAATTCCAGTAGTACAGTTATTCCAATTTTACACAAGACACGTAGTCTAGAATGCTCTGCATCTACAACCTCAAACCTAAGTGTTTCACACACTTACAGTAACGCAGTCATGTGTTTTAAAAGAATAAACTCAACTAGTCTTTGTGCACATGTAGTTACACAAACAACTATAATGTGCTCTATGCGCACAATGTGTCTAGCACAATTACAAATTTGAAAATACAAACAGGATCATTGAAATTTGGATGTTTACATATTAAACGCATTGCTATTAAGCTGCTAACCCACTAGCAAGTGAAGTCAATAGCTGGAGGCCTTGCATGAACAATGCAGTCAACTCACTAAGAGTTTTACTTGCAAATGAGCATTGATATCTGCCTTTAGAACAGGGCTGCCCGAACTCGGTCCTGGAGGGCCGGTGTCCTGCAGAGTTTAGCTCCAACCCTAATCAAACACACCTGAAGCAGCTAATCAAGCTCTTATAGGCATATTAGAAACTTCCAGGCAGGTGTGTTGAGGCAAGCTGGAGCTAAACTCTGCAGGACACCGGCCCTCCAGGACCGAGTTTGGGCACCCCTGCTTTAGAAAGTGGTTTCCTATCTTTCTGAAAATAAGGTGGAGGTCTACCCCTACCCAGTGACCAGCATTTTTCCTCTGTATGGCCTATTTTGTGACAGGAACGACAAAACCTGCTCTCTTTGCCACAGGGTTGTTTGCTGTGTTCTCCTGAAGTTTGAGGATTTTCATGACTCTCTAAGGCTTCCTTTACACCATGCGTTCTGGTCCACGACTGCGCTATTACGGTGCTGCATCACCTTAAGGACTGAAATCTGCACACTTTTTTGTGCAGTGGCACATGCTTCCTCTGAACAAATCATTCCAGAATCATCACAGCAAGTCATGTCCTCTAAGAAGTGAACATGCTTTTTAGTCCCACCACTGGTCACCAAGCTAACCAGTGTCTAAAATGACTTGTGGTGTTGTAAGTATGGTTTCCCTACGGTGGTTCAGGCTGTAGGATTGCCGAATGACTAAAGAAACGTTATCAGCACGATGGTATAAAACTGTACATTTCTAGTCTATTACCACCCACTGCCACTTATACCAACGACGGAAATAAGCACAGTTAGAATAGCTAAATATGTGGGAGAGCGTTGCTATTGAGTGACTATTGTATTGCAATAGGTAGCACTTTAATATTAACCTTGAAATCAAGACTAGTTAGCAGATGATTAATAATTGAAATGGTTTAATAACAATATTTTGTTATGGTTACACTTGAATTGGTTACAAAATAGATGAAGGATGGTAAAACATGAACAATTAATTGTACCCAGCATGTATGTAAAATATTACCTGAGAGAGAGAGAGGGCAGAGCCCCAAGAAGAGAGAGGCAGCCAAGGAAAGAGCAAAGAAAAAGAGGTAGCAAAGGAAAGAGCCAGAGCAACAGTTACAGTCCTCTTTTATCCCTTCCTTGACCATGTGACTAAAAACCAAACGTGAGACATTCAAACTGACCAATCAGCAGATTACAGCTTCACCCACTGGTCAAAAGAGTGTGATAATTAGCAGACCCCCGATGTATACACATGTTGGCCTGCCTTGATCGATATCAGCACTTCTGTGCCTTCAGGAATGCCAAATGGCCCTTTTGTTACTGAATATAGGTTTGGGACAGGAAAGCAGAAGTCTTTGATAATTTTTGGCCTTACAAGTGGCACCAGTCTAGCTGTTTCTTCTGTTACTCGTGCTATTTCTCCATGTTGAGAGTTTGGTGTCACACATAGATTGCATTTGACTATGCGTTCTTGAACTTTTCTCTTGTAAGGGGGCTGACAAGACGTGAGACGTGCGGATCCAAATGCATGCTCTTTATTAGGAGAAGACAGAGACGTGGTCATAAAACAGGCATGGGTCAGATAATGGCAGACAGGTATATGGCGGGCAAAACACAAGAATAGTCCTAGGGCTAGCGTAGGTCGACGATCGGCAGACAGAATCACAGGGGCGAGACTAGAGGGATAAATCCAGGGGGGAAAGGCAAAGATCAGAACCGAGAAAACTGACAAGGCAAGGCAAAACAAGGAAAACACGGAGACTCGGAAAGGGGTAAAGGCTAAACAATACTCAGCCGAGAAATGTGGTTAGAGTGGGTGTTATATAGTGAGTGAGGTGATTAGAAACAGCTGTGTGCAATCAGTGCAGTGTGCGAATCGTG
>NW_015506264.1:618980-635768 GCF_001515645.1 Sinocyclocheilus grahami | reverse complement strand
GATGGCCTCCTTGGCCGGAACAGGACAGGCAGAGAGTTCACAGGTGGGTACTACTGACACCTCTGGAGGTTCTGCAGCGGATGCCGCCACCTCTGGAGGTTCTACAGTAGAGCCCCCAGGATACAGGGAGAGTTCGGCAAAGGTTTTTACGACCCTGACATGACAGGTCGAATGTGCTTTTCTAGGCGCCACCACCACGCAAGGAGCTGAAGCGAGCACCGCCGCTTCGGAAGGTTCTGCAGCACGCGCCGCCACCTCTGGAGAAACTGCAGCGGGCACCATCGCTTCGGGGAACACAGCAGCGAGCACCACCACCTCAGGAGAGACTGTAGCTTCAGCCACCGACTCTGCAGACCTGATAGTGGGTGCTGCCGCCTCTGGGAGTTCTGTGGAGGTGTATGCAGCCCAAACGCAACAAAAGGCGATCCCCATCAGGGAAAAACCTTCAGACAGGGGAATTAGTTCATGAACAGAAGGGTTTGTGTGAGTGGGTTTGGGGATACCAACGGTGCGTGCAGACACCAGCGGTGCATCCCTCTTGCGATCAGGCTCCGCTGCTGCCGCCATTTTGTGAGCGTGCTCTGGTACAGCCACCACTTCAGTCACACACATTGTGTTGCGTTCTTCCTCCGCGACACCCACAGTAAATACAGATCCGACAGTCAACAAAGCATAATCCATGAACTGAGCGAGTGATGAACGTGGACCCTCGCGTCTAAGCTTAGCCCTCAGAGGTTGATTTATGCCATCGCAGAAAAACTCTATCAATAAACAGTCCGGTAACTCAGAATAGTGAGCGATAGCTAAATACTCTCGGATATAGTTCTCCAGTGATCGTGGACCCTGTTTAAGGGCTAACAAATCCTTGTGGTGTCCATACCTGGCCAATGCTCCTCAGAAAAGCTGCTGGATCCTTGTTTGGCTGAGTATTCTGTAAGGGGGCTGACAAGACGTGAGACGTGCGGATCCAAATGCAAGCTCTTTATTAGGAGAAGACAGAGACGTGGTCATAAAACAGGCATGGGTCAGATAATGGCAGACAGGTATATGGCGGGCAAAACGCAAGAATAGTCCTAGGGCTAGCGTAGGTCACCGATAAGCAGACAGAATCACAGGGCCGAGACTAGAGGGATAAATCCAGGGAGACAGGCAAAGATCAGAACCGAGAAAACTGACAAGGCAAGGCAAAACAAGGAAAACATGGAGACTCGGAAAGGGGTAAAGGCTAAACAATACTCAGCCGAGAAATGTGGTTAGAGTGGGTGTTATATAGTGAGTGAGGTGATTAGAAACAGCTATGTGCAATCAGTGCAGTGTGCAAATCGTGCAAAGAATGATGGGATATGTAGTCCGGGGTGCTATGCAACAGTTTGTGTTGTGCGAGAGTCAATGAAATGGAAAGGGTGGTGAATAAACGTAAGTCCATGGACTGAATTCGTGACATCTCTGATGAACTGAAAATAACGGGAGTGTGTCCATCTCACAAATGTAGAATTCGTCTCAACCGTCAAATTACAGCAACAGGAAATAGACTAACTATTTCACCCGTGGAATGCAGTTTAGCGGTGTTGGTAAATTCACCACTAACAATATATTATTGTAACAAGTAATAATAATATTATCCAAATGTTATTAGTGATGCATTATATTACTGCATTACTGCAAAAAGTAATGTACTACTCTAATATGTTACTTTTGAAAAGTGTTACTCCCAACACTGTATTTTATCATATATAGTGTAACACAGAGAGATGCATTTGTAAAAGCACTCAGATCAATTCAACATCCTTTGTAATAAAATACTGTAAATTAAATGATCATGAAGTGTTTTTTAAAGTGATTGTTTAAATAATATATGAAGATGTACTTTGTTAAATATGTTAATTCAAAGGATTGACTTTAATCTCTCTCTGTTATAGTTCAGTTCAGCAGAAGAGATCAGAAGCAGAGTCCAGCTGTGTGTCTATGAGGAGTGAGGAGTCTATGAATCCTCCAATACAGTTTAAGAGTGGAGATACAAAGACTGATCTCAGGTACATTTTTATATAAATATTATTATAGCATGTCATTTTAAATAATCAAAATAGTATATAGAGTATTTTCTATAATACATGGGGAATTTGTTTGTATATTGCTAATGGATATTTTTTTTTATCTTTATCTGATATTTTAACATATATGGCCCTGTCCCAAATGGTACCCTAAACCCTTGTGTTCTTCCTCTGAGTCCACACTGTCGGGTATATGTCTGCCACGGAGCTTGCCCCAGTGTGGGCTCAGCAGAAGTGCACATCTATGGTGCATAGCGGCCGCAAAGAGGGCACTTGCGAGCACCCTTCTGAAAGCTAAAATGACGAATGGGACAACCTACGGTCTCGTGGACTCAAAGAAAAATTTGTGAAAGCACTCAGATCAATTTAACATCTTTTGTAATAAAATAGTGTAAATGAAGTGATCATGAAGTGCCCTTTTAAAGTATTTTTAAAGTATTTTTTCTTTTATTTTAACAATATACGAAGATGTACTTTGTTAAATATGGTCATTCAAACGTGAATCTCTCTCTGTTATAGTTCAGTTCAGCAGAAGAGATCAGAAGCAGAGTCCAGCTGTGTGTCTGTGAGGAGTGAGGAGTCCATGAATCAGTCATTAGATTATAAGAGTGAAGATACAAAGACTGATCTTAGGTCTAATATTTCTGTAAAAGACTATTTCATTAAGACACAGAATACATTAGTTTAGCTTATTTAATAATGCAGTATTTTAATTTTATAGGCATGAAGTCCTCAACAGGTTTAGATCTAATCTGATGAAGAAGTTTGAGTGTCTGTATGAGGGAACAGCGACGCAGGGAAACCCAACGCTCCTGATTGAGATCTACACAGAGCTCTACATCACAGAGAGTGAGAGTGGAGAGATCAGTAATGAGCATGAGGTGAGACAGATTGAGACACAATCCAGGAGAGCAGCAACAGAGGACACAGCCATCAAATGCAGTGACATCTTTAGAGCTTTACCTGGACAAGACAAAGCCATCAGAACTGTGCTGACAAAGGGAGTCGCTGGCATTGGAAAAACAGTCTCTGTGCAGAAGTTCATCCTGGACTGGGCTGAAGGGAAAGAGAATCAGGACGTCCAGCTCATATTTCCACTTCCTTTCAGAGAAATCAACCTGATGAAGGACAAAACACTCAGTCTTTCAGATCTTCTTCATGTCTTTTTCCCTGAAATGAAAGAAATGGAAATATCCAGTGATGAATATAAAGTGTTGTTCATCTTTGATGGTCTGGATGAGTGTCGTCTGTCTATAGATTTTCAGAGCGCTGTGAGGTTGTGTAATGTAAGTGAATCAGCCTCAGTGGACATGCTGCTGATGAACCTCATTGTGGGGAATCTGCTTCCCTCTGCTCTCATCTGGATGTGGCATTGATGTGACAGAAGCATCAGTGTACTCAGGATTGTGCACTCAGATCTTCAGAGAGGAGTTTGGCTTGTATCAGGGGAAAGTCTTCTGCTTTGTTCATCTGAGCATTCAGGAGCATCTAGCAGCTCTATATGTGCACCTCTCCTGTACAAACCACAACAGAAATGTGTTTGACCAGAGTTTTCTGTCTAAAGTGAAAGACTGGTTTCAACTAAATTCATCAGAACATGTTTCATTATCTGAGCTGCATCAGAGAGCTGTGGATGAGGCTCTACAGAGTAAAAATGGACATCTGGATCTTTTCCTGCGGTTCCTTCTGGGTTTGTCAGTAAAGTCTCCTCAGATTCTCCTACGACAAATAATGACAATGAAAAGAAGCAGCTCTGACAGCAATGAGGAAACAGTTGAGTACATCAAGAAGAATATCAGGACCATTGACTCTCCAGAGAAATCCATCAATCTGTTCCACTGTCTGAATGAACTGGGTGATCATTCACTAGTGGAGGAAATACAACAGTATCTGAAATCTGGAAGAATAAAGGGAGCCAATCTCTCTTCATCTCAGTGGTCAGCTGTAGTTTTTGTGCTGTTGACATCAGAAGAGGAACTGAATGAGTTTCGTCTTGATAAATTTGTTAAAGGAAAGAATAAGGCTGAAAATATGGAAGTTCTTCAGAAGCTGCTTCCTGTGATTAAAGAATCCAGATCAGTTCAGTAAGTATCACTGAGAACAATCACTTCACTGTTAGAACATGAAGCAAATCAAAGTTAAAGCTCATAAATCTGAAGTTTAGCGAATCAGCTCATGGGGAAATATGAATAATTAATCATAACTAGTTATAATTAATTATAAATATTTAGATCCGCTGTAGATATTTAGGGGACCTCTCAGGGTCAACTGTGTCAATTCTAAGAACATTAATTTCCTGGTTAAGGAAAATAACTTTCTTACTGTACAATTCTACAAAGAGCTTGTAGCATAAATCTGCATGATTAAGTGACTCCAGTTATGAGCAAACAATGAACAACGTCAAGACTTTATTAACTACATAAACACTTAAACTAGTCTAACATACTACATAAACACTTAAACTGGTCTAACATACACATACACACGCATACAGTTGGTATAGGAAAGGGTTAAAACTTAACTCAGTAAAGAGGAGAGAAAATAAGAATATGAAGTTATGGAACCATTTGCATATTCAGCAGATCTACCGCCTGAAGGAAACATCAGATTCTTAGTTCAAACACACCTTTGTAAAAAGGTGCAAATGATACCTAATGTATCAATTAATAAGACTAAGTTTGAATACTTGCACGTCTCGTCTGTCTGAAAGAAAGGCTTGATGCAGTCCAAAGGTTCAAGTTGATCTTTGCTGAAGTTGGTTGATGAAAAAGAACCAGTTTGAGTCAGAGAATCTTTGTGAATGGAAAAGTCAAGGCCGAAGTCTGGCACGAGCTTAGGATGTCCTGGAGCGTTGTAGCTCACATCTTCTCAAAACAGAACCACCGACTCGGGCGGGTCACATGCTGCGAGGCCTTTTAGGTCGGAGAAGATCCCTGCCTTTCAAGATGGGCTTGTCCAATGAGAAAGGCCGGTATCCCAAGTGGGAGTTTTGAGATACTGGGGAGTTTTTATGACCCTTTGTGTGAGGGCATGGTAATTTGCAAATGGAACTTGAATCGAAATTACTAAAGATTTTCAGGACACTAATATATTGCCTATGTACCAACATATAATATACACTCTCGTTTAGATCATCAAAAGGCGAATTCATAGATACTAAACATGGTAGGATTACATATAGGCAAGATGACAGGAATGGGTTCCATCATAAGCATGCATAAAATAGTCTAAAATTATCAAAGACAACATATACCATGACCTGAAGGATATGTGTGTTCATTCAAAGAAAGGTATTCCTATTAATTAATTAGTAGAAAAGTCCATTTCTACTGTGCACTGTGTCTCTTCCTATGGAAAAGGCAGTGATTTACCCTGCTCACATTCCATTAGGTCGTAAATGTATCTGGTGTCAGGGTTGCCATGGTAACCAGGGTCCTGGGCCTTGTTCACAGACAACTTGGCACCCAGTATGTTTATTGGGTGAGGGGTCTGTGAACGTTTGTTAATCTAATGAATAATTGATTTGTTAAATCAAATGAAAAATGGTGTGTCTGATTGGTCCAGACGCTACAGAAGTGCTGCAGATGTTGTCCAGAGTTTAGTCGTCAGTATTTTGATGTGTTTTATATCAAATCAGTGACGCCATTAGATTCAGAGACAGAGAAGTAGCATATGAATAAATTATTGTCAATAATTAAAAATGTCTTTGCAAAAAAGGAATTTAAGTAATTGTAAGTTTTAAAGGGGTCATGAACTGCCTCTGTTTTTTTATTTTGTACTGTTCTCTGAGGTCCACTTATATTGTTGTCTAGATTTTACATTTAAAAAAAAAATCATAATTTAGAAGTAATAAACTATTTTCTGTCCTGTTTTTGACCCCCTCATCAGAACGCTCTGTTTGAATAGATGTGGAGGATTGTAGACTCAGAAGTAAACACACACTGCTGTGATTGGATAATAGTTGTGTGTTTGACAGTCTACGTTCTTCACAGATGGACGCTGCTGTGATTTAGGTCAAAAACATATAAATAACTCAATACATATCAAACAATCTGTAAGAAGAGACAAAGCAATAGTGATCACGTAATACAAACAGTTACTCACACTTGTGTGGTGCCACATCGGATTCAATATAGTCGACACAACATCTTCTTTTAGTTTCAATCTTTTTGAAAATCCCACGTCAAATTGTGCCTTGTTTGTAAATGAATCCGCAGTAAAATGAAATGAAGAAAAGATATTTCTTACTGACGTAGCTGTCGTTTTGTCAGACTGGCTTCAATATAAGCTGTTTTTAGACTAACGACAAAGTTTTGAGTTCTGAAACTTACAGGATGTTTTTATAGTACAATGTCCTCTTATGTCAAAAGATCAAGGGAATTGACATTTTGGTTTCTCAGTTCATGACCCCTTTAAACTACTGACATTGTGCAACAAAGTAATATTATTTTATAATATTAAAATAATTATTTCTTAAATCAGGCTCATGTTTTTGTTCTGTGACATTTTAGATCTCAGTCCAATGATCCATCAAACATATTTATTTGTGTTTTGTGATTTGTATTTGTATTCACAGCTAAACTGATCTGATCTGAGAGAGTGAAGAGTGTGTCATTGTTCTCTACAGGTTGAGTGATTGTGGCGTCACAGATGAAGGTTGTGCTGCTCTGGCTTCAGCTCTGAGATCAAACCCCTCACACCTGAGACACCTGAATCTGTCTCTAAATAAACTAGGAGATTCAGTGAATCTTCTCTCTGATGTACTACAAAATCCTGACTGTAAACTGGAGATACTGTGGTAAAATTAAATATGACACGCTGTAAAATATTTGTGAAGTGAAAAACAAATCGCCCAAAAAAGTCTGAAAACACAATAAGTCAGACAAAATGTAAAAAGCTTGACTGTTATCAGACAAAATTACTAAAGAAACCAATCAGATAAGTGGGAGAGTAAGGACAGTGGGCTTTTGAGACAACCAACCCGAGTACAAAAATGCATTTCTTCTCATTTATTCCATTGTATATGAGCTCAGAGAGGTGTTTATATTAAAGAAAACATAAGAAAATATTCAAAACATGGAAATGAAATGTCTAACATGTATATAATTAAAATTATATGTGGTGTCCTCACGTTGATCAGATGTTCTGGTGAATCAACCACATGCAGCTTATATTGTTCCCAAACTCAAAAGCGTGAGTCTCTTCCTGCAGCTTCAAGAACAGCTTTACTGATCAGCAGCTTCAGTGTGATTAGGAGGAGGTGTAGGGGGGCTTTAGGAATAGACACAAGTAAGGACACTAGAAGGCAGCATCTGTTTATAATGAATAGGATCATATAAAGAATATGTTATTATGTACTGTTTTGTAAAGCACTGCAATACATTGAGGTGTAAGTACTATCTGCCACAATTTACATAAACTATAAATAATATCTCACAGTGTAGGTGATCTCAGGTTTTGCTATTCTTGGGTGATGGAGGAGAAACACACACACACACACACACTCACTCACTCACTCACTCATCACTACTCCATACATATTAATACAGATCAAAATAGCACTATAAAGTTCAGCTGTGTAATGAATAGTGTGATTAAACACATTTGAATGAATGTCTACATAAGGCAGACAATTTGGTTAAAAATCCTGACAGTGCAATACATTTTTTTTTGAATGAGGCTTTAAATTATTTATGATCATGTTTTTGTTTTGTTCTTTTACATTTTAAATCTCAGTTCAATGATGCATCACACATTGAATTACTTTCTCTTTACTAATGGATTCACTGCTAAACTGATCTGATCTGAGAGAGTGAAGAGTGTGTCATTGTTCTCTACAGGTTGAGATATTGTGGCGTCACAGATGAAGGTTGTGCTGCTCTGGCTTCAGCTCTGCGATCAAACCCCTCACACCTGAGAGAACTGAGTCTGTCTGGGAATAAACTACGAGATTTGGGTGTGAAGCGTCTCTGTGCTGTACTGGAGGATCCTCACTGTAAACTGGAGATACTGCAGTAAGATCATCTCTCTGATAGTCTCATGTCTTTGTCTTCAGTAAGATGTGTCCTTTAATGTAAATTCTGACTAGACACTAAATCTCAGCACAAATGACTGAAGATAAAGTTCATTTCATTCATCTTCATCACATCATGAGCTCTTGCTCATTTACTGGAGCTTCAGTTGCTTCTGCTAGTCTGATTAAAGGGGTCATATGATGCTGAAAACCCATTATAAACGAGGCATTTGTTGCATCCAGTGTGGACATAATTACTGATTATAATGACTTATACTGTGTTTTTACGCGTTGCGTTGCGTTGCGTTGCGTATCGCGCTGCATAAACATAAAACCATGTCTGCATTTGTGATTGGAGAAATGACAAACAACAAGCTCTAACAGTTACTCTACACTGCTCAAAACTCACGTTTGAATCATCAGTGGCAAATTGTTTACATATGAAAACTTACTTACCGACTGTGTGTCAGAAGCACCAGACTGTTCTTGTAAAGTTGAAACTGCCCCACTTTATAGAAACAGACACCGGCATTGTAGGCTACTCTCACAGGAAACAGTCCTCATCCTCCTCAAAATGCGCTGCACACATCTAAATATTTGGGTTGAACTGTTCTGGAACAGTGTTGTAAATACAACTTAACCACTGATTTCTAGTTGTGTCCTCTTTTGGAAGACCAAACAAAGTAGTTTCGCTTTCACAACGAAACACACAGTGCCTTCACGACATGGCGGCGGCGGCGGCAACAATACTACAGCGAGAATAAAAATGAAGCCTTCTTTCTTTGTGTGAACATTTGGGTGGCGTTATGCAAATCTTCCCACATAGTGATGTAGATATGTGGGGGTGTGTTAGAACGAGGCGTTTTAGGTAGGCGTGGTTGACTCTTAACTTTTATAAAGAATATCTCTTTGGATTTGATACTTTACTCTTTGCAACTTTACAGATCTTCTTTATGCACCAAGAGCTTGTAACACTCCAAAGAGAAAGTAAAAATTTTAATTGCATCATATGACCCCTTTGATACTCCTTCACCTGCCCATCTCTGTGTAAGTTTTTTCCTCTTATTTTCCACTTTTTCTGAAATCCCATGAGCTCATTGTGTTCTCAGATGTCATAAAGATTCAACCTGAATGTTCAGATACTAATGTGTGATTTAGTGATTTCCGTTCAGTTTATAAGCTGCCAAACATGATACAATGATGTGTTTTATCAGAAGAATTAATAAATGATATGTAATGGGGAACACGTGACTCCTGTGAAGCAAATGTCCTCCTGTAGGTGTTTATTACAGCTGTAAGTGACTGTTTCTCCAGACAGATCCGTCCTTATATCACTATGAAACAATATCTCACATTCAGCTCTGTGTGTCTGTTCAGTCCTGAAGCACATGACAGTTTCAAACAGCACCATTGAGCATCAACATGCATAAATCTCATTCTATCAGCAGAAGAATGCGGCAATGCTTGTCATTATATCTCCTCTCCTGCTCTGAGACCAGAGTCAATAACAAACTACAGACACTTCAACTACAATTCACATTCTGTCATTGTTCTCTACAGGTTGAGTAAGTGTAGCGTCATAGATGAAGGTTGTGCTGCTCTGGCTTCAGCTCTGAGATCAAACCCCTCAC
Organism: Sinocyclocheilus grahami; assembly: GCF_001515645.1. Lineage (NCBI taxonomy): Eukaryota > Metazoa > Chordata > Actinopteri > Cypriniformes > Cyprinidae > Sinocyclocheilus > Sinocyclocheilus grahami. The sequence goes on along the minus strand of NW_015506264.1, from coordinate 626,073 downwards.
ACCTGAGAGAACTGAGTCTGTCTGGGAATCAACTAGGAGATTCAGGAGTGAAGCGTCTCTGTGCTGGACTGGAGGATCCTCACTGTAAACTGGAGAAACTGTGGTAAGATCATCTCTCTGATAGTCTCATGTCTTTGTCTTCAGTAAGATGTGTCCTTTAATGTAAATTCTGACTGGACACACTAAATCTCAGCACAAATGACTGAAGATGAAGTTCATTTCATTCATCTTCATCACATCATGAGCTCTTGCTCCTGTTTTTGGCCACCAAACATTTACTGGAGCTTCAGTTGCTTCTGCTAGTTTGATTAATACTCCTTCACCTGTCCATCTCTGTGTAAGAGTTTATTTTCCTCTTATTTTCTTCATTTTCTGAAATCCCATGAGCTCATTGTGTTCTCACAGATGTCATACAGATGTGAATGTTCAGATACTAATGTGTGATTTAGTGATTTCTGTTCAGTTTATAAGCTGCCAAACATGACACAATGATGTGTTTGATCACAAGAGTTAATAAATGAGATGTAATGGGGAACACGTGGCTCCTGTGAAGCAAATGTCCTCCTGTAGGTGATTATTAGAGGAGCAAGTTACTGTTTCTCCAGACAGATCCGTCCTTATATCACTATGTAACAATATCTCACATTCAGCTCTGTGTCTGTTCCGTCCTGAAGCTAGGGATGTAATGATTATAGATTTTGTTGGTACAATTATAGTCTGAGGAATAACTACGGTTTCACAGTTATCACGATTATTATGCATTCATTAATTTCACAACACTATTAGTTTATAAAATCACATGAACACTCTTTATATTTTAAAGTGTTATTTATCAGAATCAGAATCAGAATGAGCTTTATTGCCAGGCATGTTTTCAAATACGAGGAATTTGTTTTCATGACAGAAGTGTCCGCAGTGCAACAGAATGACAGCGACAGTACAAAAACACAGATAAAAAAAGAATAAAAAATAGAACAAGTAAATAAGTAATAACAATATATACATTGACAATTGTATGTTATTGTTAAGTGTTCATGAGATGGATGGCCTGAGGGAAGAAACTGTTCCTGTGTCTGGTCGTTCTGGTGCTCAGAGCTCTGTAGCGTCGACCAGATGGCAACAGTTCAAAGAGGGAGTGTGCTGGATGTGAGGGGTCCAGAGTGATTTTGCCAGCCCTTTTGCTCACTCTGGATGAGTACAGTTCTTGGAGAGAAGGGAGGGTTGTACCAATGATTCGCTCAGCAGTCCGGACTACCCTCTGTAGTCTTCTGAGGTCATGAATAATCATAACAACAATTATAATACTGTCACGAATCCGGTCCATGAACTTCCGTCTGCTTGCCATCAGAGGTCACCCTTTCCATTACATTGACTCTCGCACTACACAAACTGTTGCATATCATCCCGGACTACATATCCCATCATCCATTGTACTGATTGCACACAGCACTGATTGCACACAGCTGTATCCAATCACACATTCACTATATATCACTTAATCTGACTCCTATCAAACGGCCGAGTATTGTATGCGCTTATCGCCAGCAGTGATAGCTACTTTACAGAGCCCTCGTTAGTTTCCCAGTCCTAGCCTAGTCTTGCCCTGTCTGTTTTCTTGGTTTCTGATCTTTGCCTGTTTTCCTGGATTTATCCCTCTAGTCTCGCCCTTTTGATTCTTGATTCTTTTGAACCAAAACATCATAATACTTACGTATTTGTGGTTATAAGTTTAAGAGTATGATTATTTATAACACACAATGAACACCGTATTAAATCTACTTCATTTACAGAATAATGGACTGTATCATATCTTGGCATTGTTTATTTAAGATCTGCACAGTATCTTTTATTTACAGAATAATGGACTGTATCGTATCTTGACATTGTTTATTTAAGATCTGCACAGTATCTTATTACAGCTTGTGAGTGGTTAGATGTTGAGTGTAATTTGAGTGTTTCCTGTGGAGCTAATGTTAATTAATTGATGAGCTTAATACTCCAACTGACAAAAATGCAATGTTTTATATGGTTACATTTTATTTTCATGGTCCCCTAAATCAATCGACTATAAGCAACTTTGCAACTACATGCCAACTAACTCTCATTAGAGTATTAGTATGCTCAAGAATGGTAGAATCTAGTATGGTAGAATAAGTTGACGTACTTGCAAAGACACTTATAGTCAGTTTATCTGTTGGTTGACCATCAAAATAAAGTGTTAGCAAATATTTACAGTAGCAGACATACTAATACTCTAATGACCGCTAGTTGATATGTAGTTGCAGAGTTACTTATCAACAGCTGTCTAAAGGGTACCATCAAAATAATCAAACTGATATTACAATAAAAATAGTTCAAAGCAAAATGTGTCATATTACACATTCATCTGATCTGATATCTGAAGTGGTCTTTGACCGCTTTAAGGAAAGTAGCATAAGAAAAATGGCAAGATATGAGACTTATAATACATTATAACTATGAGAAATATAATCCATTGTAAAAGTGGATGCAACATGTTCATTGTGTTATAAATCATCATACTCTTAAAAGCTATAACCACAAATAAGTAAATATTATAATATATTAAAACTGTTCTTATGAATATTCATGAGATAATACAACATAGTATAAGGTTTTTTTATAATGCATTATGCATTCATTATAATGCCTTAAGAATACCCTTATAATGTATTAGAAATACGGGCTTCATAGAAAGTGTTACCAGACTTCCTCAAGATTGTTCTCCATAAACAGCTGGAGTAGGTCCAAAGCACCAGAACAGGCTCTGAACTCTTCCTTGCAGTAGATGAGACTAAGCTCTGTCTTCAGCTTACTCCCGTCGAGCACTGGATTGGCCCTTCAAAGTCCTGCTCAGTGCATCTTCAGGAAACATCATTTTGTACTGTTCAAACCTGTCTGCTTGCAGCAAGGTGGCACTAATGAGGTGGTCTGTGAAGGAGAACCTTTCCAATGTGTGTCTGAGTATGGTATCACAGACCTACGCAGTAAAGGATAAAAGCAAAAATGATGTAGTGATGACAATGTCAATTTCAACTGCTACATTTAAAATGACCAATTTAAGTTATAAAGGGAGACCAGTGTTTTAGTGTTTGAATCCATAATTTCTCAAAACTTCATAAACATGTTCATTCTTAGTAAACATGTCAAGCTTCATGAACTTCTGATGTTCAGGGTGCTAACAGCAATTTTTAAAACACCAGCCATTTATTTTAATCAAACTCAGAGATGAAGGCTGTAATACTAATGTTGTCCACAAGAGGAAACCAAAGAATAACAAATTGTTTTAGATCAGTTTAAAGACTGTGTAAATGGTTAAAAAGATAACCTTGCAGTATATAAAAAATGCATATACATTTATTATAGTTTCATAAAGCCCAATATAATCAGCTTATAATCAACAAAACTGACCTCCAAAATACTTTTTATTATTAACTTTTTTATGTAATGCTTGTATAATGAGACATTTAAAGACTCTTATTTGAAAAGAGACATGGTCATTGTATAACTGTATCATCTACACATTTAATTTGCAACAAATTACACTGCATTGTTTCATTTACCTTCTGTGGGTAATTGTAAATGTCTTTTTGGTGACTACAATATTATTGCTCCTCACATTGATCCCACAAACATGGAATAGTAATCCTCTCATAGTAAAGTTATCAATGGGCAAATGTATTATTATTATTTATATTAATTTATATTATTTAAATGTTTCTTTATCTTAAGGATATACTCTTTGCTACAATACTTAAGCAAGCTTTTTTATAAAATCAAAGACATGAGAAGACATTTACAAGTACCCATAGAAGGTAAATAAACAATGGAGTTTAACTTCTTGGTAATGGTTTAATTTGACTGCAATAAAAACTCACTTCTGCTGCAATCCGTTCATGGACCTCTGGACTGAATGACCGCTGCTTCTTCGGTTGAGAACCACCTTCACTGCATTGGTCCACCAGGGAATGGAGATAATTTCTGTAAAGGAATAAGAAAACGTATCAATGATAATAATAAAAATAATAATAATAAATGCAAAACAAGGAATACAGCTGCTAGCTGGTCGTCTTTATGTCCTGCTGGAACTGCTGGATGCTCCCCCTGATGTGGACTGAATCTATGTTCTTCTTCTGGAGTTTGGCATAGAGGAGGTCCACATGTGGCATGATGTTGTGGAAAAGTTGCAGAAAAAATCCTGAAAATCCTGATCCTCACGGCTGTGGAAGTTCCATCTGACTGCTTGATGTTGGTAGTCTATGGGCAACTACTTTATCAAGGACATCTGTGCGCTTGGGTGATCTTGAGAAAAAGCTGGCAAATCCTCCAAGGTCAGAAAAAAAAAATCTCACTTTGGGTATGTGAGAAGTGGCCTGTTGCATTATCAGATTGAGTTGATGTGCATAGCAGTGGATGTAATGGGCATTTGGGTACACATCTTGCATCTTCCTTTGAACACCTGCAGTGGCACCCCTCATCACGCTGGCTCCATCATACGCTTGGGAGATGAGTTTATTCTTCTGATCCTCTGGAAGGATGACAGCAAGACGCTCTTTTAGTGCTGTAGCGATGGAATCAGCTGTAGTTTAATGCAGAGGAATAAACTCAAAAAAACTCTCCTGTACGTTGCTTTTGGCGTCAATGTACAAGCACAAGTTGACACTGTGTGGCAATATCGGTGGTCTCGTCGGCCTGGACTGAGAGAAAGTCGCTGCTCTGTGCTTCTTGGATTATGTGCTCCCTCACAACAGACAACATACAGTCCAACAGCTTGTTCTGTACGGTTTTCGAAGTTCCCTTAAACACTGTGGCATTCTCGAGGTGCTCTTTCAAAACTCCATCAAGAGAAGCAACAAAATCGACCTGGCCACGGAATATCCCGGGATTGTCTGACGTCTCGCACTCGTCATGGCCACGCAAAGCCAACTCAAACGTGCCACAAAATTTCACACAGTCTATTATTCTAGACAGGATATGTCTATTTTTTGTGACCTCTTAATTGTGCCTTCTAATGCCAATCCTGTAGCCTTCATCTAGCTGTTCAGCAATGCTAAGCTTCCCAAAAAACTGGAGCCTCATAGCGTTGTCAAGATCGCTTCGGCTACTTTCATGCCGCTTGCACTTTTCAGAGAGATGTTTTAAGTCGCGAACCCCTGTTGTTGTCCACAACGTTTCGGTGCCATGACTTTGAAACAGCAAACACGGAAAACAATAAAAGACATGACTTACATCACATCCAGCCAGCCAACTCCGTTTGCCATAAGAAGTGCTGGAAAAGCCCCGAGTGTAGGCGTGACCGCGATCACTTGATTGCTGGTGAATTTGCAAGTATGGTCGATCTGGTCCAAACTCCTTTATCCTTTTTATCCTTTTTTTTTCTTCATCTGAACGCAGTCGCTCTAACAACAAAAGTGGGAGGGCGCTGAGCCCCAAGGACAATTTGAAACAAGCCAATTAGAGCTTAGCCTCAAATCACATGCTTTTCAAAAGTTTGTGTACCTACATAGACACTCATTAGTCCGGGGCCCCGCACCCGCCCCAGCGCCCCCTATTGACCAGCCACCACTGCTCAAGACAGCAAGTCTTAAGCTTAAATTAGTAGAGAGGTAGTGGACTGTAAAGCTCATAAAGGGTTCTCCTCCACCACCATGGCTGGTCCACAGGTCTGTGGTTACACCAAACCACACACCCTTTACCAGCTGTTCCTCCACACTTGGTCGTACCTGCTTGTACATGGCTAGGATTTTGTTTGTGGAGAAGTAGCTTCTTGTTGGAACTTTGTATTGTGGCAATGCCTTTTTCATCAGATGAAGAAATCCAGGTTTTTCCACAATCTGAAATGGCATCATATCTTTGGAGATGAAATAGGCCACTGCTCTATTCAAATCCTGGGCTTGTTTTGAAGTGGGAGCATAAGTCACACACTTTGCAAAGAATTCTGCAACAGTTGGTTGTTGAAAATGCAGCTACACCACTAGTCTTGCGCTAAAAGTTAATAAGAAAAAAAAAACAATCCATACCAAGATGAACTTTGACTGGACTTGCAGTAATGATTTAAGTTGATTTTCAATATTTAATTACATTAACAATTATATTTCTACAATATTTAATATTATTATTAATATAAGACTAATATTAACTTATTAACTGAACAGTTATTGTCATCAACTATCATCCATACATATTCTTTTTGATCATTCATCTAATTTTACACGTGACGAACATTACATGCGGCTTTGTTTATGTTGCACTTAAAGCCCACAACTCTCACCGCTACAGCATTGATTGTAAGTGACACGTTTATATTTAATTCCCTACCAACATATTTCATTAAGTAATTTGCCACGTAATTTAACTCCGTTATTATGTATTACTACCTTTACTTGAGCGTGCAAAGCTGGGTGGTGATCCGGCAGGTGCTGCATTGAATTTGATGTATTCGATCCTTTAGCAGCAACCTTTTTACGGCACGTTTGGCAGACAGGTGATCCGTCATCTTCAATGATGCCCTGGTCATTCTTTGTGTACCCAAAATAATCCCAAACTGCTGACTTCAGTCGCTTCTTTGGAGGAAACACAGTTTCGCTGCTAGGTGCCTCTGCCATAGTTAATCCAGTGTGCGTGCATAATAGCCTCTGTGTCTCTGATAAGCTCGGTAGTCGGAAACTTTAAACTGGCGCACCAAACTTTTTCATTTTGCACAAGTTGCAACAGTTCCGTTCCGTGCAACAGAAACACGGTGTTGCAGAACCTTTACGATTAATTAACCGTGACGATTTAAGGCACGGTTAATAGTGAAATCGGTTAATCGTTGCATCCCTACCTGAAGCACATGACAGTTTCAAACAGCACCTTTGAGCATCAACATGCATAAATCTCATTCTATCAGCAGCAGTTTGTGGCAATGTTTGTCATTATATCTCCTCTCCTGCTCTGAGACCCGAGTCAATAACAGACTTACAGACACTTCAACTACAATTCACATTCTGTCATTGTTCTCTACAGGTTGAGGGATTGTGGCGTCACAGATGAAGGTTGTGCTGCTCTGGCTTCAGCTCTGAGATCAAACCCCTCA
>NW_015506264.1:618320-618968 GCF_001515645.1 Sinocyclocheilus grahami | reverse complement strand
GGAATAAACTAGGAGATTCAGGAGTGAAATTACTCTCTGATCTGAAAGATGATCCACGTTATAAACTGGAGACAATATTCTATTGTGAGTATATTATTATTTAAATATTTTAAAGTGGCCAAAGTTTAGCAACATGCCTCATATGTGTGTAATTGAATATAAGATCATAATAATTCAGCTCCACTTTAGTCTCTGTTCTTTAAACTGTTTAATTCTGTGATGATCTATGAAATGTATGAATATTTTCATCTCTTCCAGTGTCTCAAGGTGTAAATGATGAAGAGAGAGTTGTTGATCATTCACTGTTATTAATCTATGATCAGTTGTTCATTCATATCTCTGGCTGTAATATGAATATACTGTGTTTTTTCTGAACTGGATCTGCTGCTGTGATGTGACAGCAGTAATGTCTCATACTCATATGTGACTGTCTGTGTGTTTTATTGTAGGACTCTCAGTATTTAGACGTCAGTCCAGTTTCCTCAGGAACAGCTGATGGTGAATAAGAGCCGCTACAAAGACGTCATAGTCACACAATCAACAGAGACTGAAGACACAGAGACACACAGCATCACAGAGAGTGAAACACAGGGGTTATATAGTCAGAGTTAGCAATGGCAGTTGTGAAAATTCTCTACAATATTTTAT
>NW_015506264.1:609916-618310 GCF_001515645.1 Sinocyclocheilus grahami | reverse complement strand
GTCTCTGTTCTTTAAACTGTTTAATTCTGTGATGATCTATGAAATTTATGAATATTTTCATCTCTTCCAGAGTCTCTGTGTGTAAATGATGAAGAGAGAGTTGTTGATCATTCACTGTTATTAATCTATGATCAGTTGTTCATTCATATCTCTGGCTGTAATATGAATATACTGTGTTTTTTCTGAACTGGATCTGCTGATGTGATGTGACAGCAGTAATGTCTCATACTCATATGTGACTGTCTGTGTGTTTATTGTAGGACTCTCAGTATTTAGACGTCAGTCCAGTTCTCTCAGGATCAGCTGATGGTGAATAAGAGCCGCTACAGAGACGTCACAGTCACACAATCAACAGAGACTGAAGACACAGAGACACACAGCATCACAGAGAGTGAAACACAGGGCTTTTGCAGAGTTAGCAATGGCAGTTGTGAAAATTCTCTACAATATTTTATTTTAAACTGGAACGAATTGCATTTTATTTTTTTTGCGCTCATTTGCATTGTTACATGTCATGCCTTGGGGCACTAACACACACGTGTAATGGATCAAGCAGCAGCAGAATCTCGAGCAGGACCTAAGTGCTGATAGCTGCGTTGTAACTGATGCTTGTGTGTCAGCTTGTGATTTTAAACATTTGACTTGGAAGGGTGTATGATGAGCTAGGACTGCGCGATATTTATCATCTATAATATCGTAATTGTTTTAATGATGTTCGAGGTGACTATGTAATTCTGCAAAAACAAAAACACGTCTTGAGAGTCTTTCACTGCAGGATGTCTTATTGTGACGTCAATTTATTCAAACTGTATTTCCCTCAAAACGTCGTCACCAAACAGTCGTTTCCAAACATGTTCAAAAGAATCAAAAACAACAAAATACGATGAAATGACAAAAATGATAAAATATTTCCAAATCATCCTCACGTTGATTGGATCCTGCTTTCGACAAGCCCCCATTTGTTACGCCCCGTGGCTCAAAAGAGACGTAACAAAAACAGGGACACACGAGAGAGCCAGAAATAGAATACAAAATGTGTTAACAAAATCAAACTATAACAACAACAAAAAAACAGCATAGAATGTAACGGTCAGGAATTAGTGATGTAAATAAAGTTAAATTAATGCATGGAAGTGTAATGTGTGCAGCAGTGATGGATGTACAAAAGAAACAAGCTTAATGTATATTTTCTTTACACAATATAATATTTATTATTCAGTGCTTTAAGTTTTTCAAGTAGGTCGATTTTTTTATCATCTTTGTTCTGTCGTAGCCTAGATTGTGACTATTTACTTGTTTTCAGTACGCTTATTTTTACTTTTACTAGGCTAGTATTATTAAAAAAAATTTTGTGATAGGCTATTGAAATTGGTAACAAAAATTATAAAATTTCAGTGCATCAAGAATTTTGATATGGGATAAAAATCCTGTTTAAAGCTTTATATGAATATAATTATTGTGATCACAGATTTGATCTTAGAGTGTGCGTACGCTAAAATCCACGACAACGTTCATATTTATAAAAATGGTCTGACGTGGAAAAGTACTTACCGCCACATCGGCGTCTGAACAGGCGTACACACTTTTCCTTGCGGCAAAGTCGGAGTACTGCAGCTATTTGAACATCTAAGCTGCAATAATAATAAAAGCGGTGTACGTGCAAGCACTTCATCATAAACAACAAAGATGCAGTGTAAGAGATTAATTGCGCAGTGTGGTCAGATTTTTTATTAACGGCAGTTTTTGCGAGATTAAACTGACCTTTTTAGTAGCCTAATGTTGAGAGTTCTTTACTCGCTTTCTGTACACAGTTTGTTCCATGTTCTTGTTTTTTTGATTATTTTATTTTACAAGAGAACTTGCGAAGTCTTGATTTACTACTAATGCATAAAATAGAAAACAAATGCATAAACGCATCTCCGAATGTTTTGTCTGTGTAGCCTATAAGAATAGGCCTATGTCGTGCAATAACGTTTTTTTAATATATTCTATTCAATAACATTGTTAACTGTTTTTATTTATAACATCTGCTGCTCTGCTTCTGTGAAAATGAATAGAGACATCTGCCTTGAACTTTGTTTTTGTTTTTTACATCAGTTATATTTGTATAAAATACACGATATATTTTTATGTCAGTACATTAATGGCACATTTGAGCAGCATTAGTAAACTATGTAAATATGAAGAAATGCCAAATCACATGCAGATTTTTTCAGACCGGAGACCACGATCGTGTAATTTATTTTATTATGATATGAAACGTCCAATTTTTCCTTCAATGATGTTTTCTAAAGTTTTGCAAGAATTTCGTACTCTGCAGGACTGCGGCTCTCTAGGACCGAACTTGCCTACCCCTGCTTTAGTCTCTGCAACTTCAGGGATCTTATCTATGCACAATCAGCTTGTAACACTCCAAAGAGAAAGGAATACTTGACATCGCATCATATGATCCCTTTAACTTTTAATTATGTCATAGCAAGTGATTTTAAAAGTAGGATGGCTCAACAGTGTTGTAAATACAACTTAACCACTGATTTCTAGTCGTGTTCTCTTTTGGAAGACCAAACAAAGTAGTTTCGCTTTCACAACGAAACGCAGCATCACACACGGCAGGCTTGAGTAAGCGGCGGCCAGCGAGAATAAAAGTTACACATTCTTTGCGTGAACATTTGGGCGGCGTTATGCAAATCTTCCCACATCTTGACGTAGGTATGTGGGGCGTGTTAGAACGAGCCGTTTTAGGTAGGAGTGGTTGACTCCTAACTTTTATAAAGAATATATCTTTGAATTTGAGACTTTAGTCTTTGCAACTTTACAGATCATCTTTATGCACCAAGAGCTTGTAACACTCCAAAGAGAAAGGAAAAATTGAAATCGCATCATATGACCCCTTACGGCCCTGGGTCTGAGGTCTGGTTCATTGACTGAATTTCAGTGATGAGTCGCCCTTTCACAGGTTCAACATTTGCCATGTTGCCGAACCCAGGGTTTTTAAATCTTATGTCCAGGTAGGTTCTTACAGCAAGACCATAAATTATTTCAATACCTCTCCAATGACATTGGCATTGTGCTTACAGCTCAGCAGGTACCTTGGCACTGATAAGATGCATTTGAAGTAGTGACACCAGGGGAATCACTTTTGAAACTGAATCATGTTTTTCAGATATCTCTCATTACTTCTTTAAAAGGTCTCATTTGACCAGTCTTCCTCACTTAAGCACAGTGAGGTCTTTCCAAGAAGAGGACTGTAGTAACGGCTTCCTTCTGCTCAAATGTGACCCTGGAGCACAAAACCAGTCTTAAGTTGCACGGGTATGTTTGTAGCAATAGTCAAAAATGTATTGTATGGGTCAAAATGATCAATTTTTCTTTTATGCCAAAAATCATTTGAATATTAAGTAAAGATCATGTTCCATAAATTTCCTACAGTAAATATATCAAAACTTCATTTTTGATTAGTAATATGTATTGCTAATGTAACCCCTGTTAGGCGATTTAAGCAGAGGGGTTAACTCACAGAGGAAATAAGCAATAACTCACTAGGGCTTAAATGATTATTGCAGGTACACTGTAAGTTAATCAGAATCTAGTCAGAAGACAAGAATTCGTAAGAGGCAAGGCACACACACACATGATGTTAATACGCTTATTTATATAGGGTAGAATGATTTTTAGGGGAATTGACAGGATACGCGGTTGAATATGTCGATGACACTACATAAAGGCAAAACAAGTAAATAACCCAAAACAAATGCAAACTGAAATAAATGTATCAATCAGCTTTAAAATCTGACTTCCAACCAAGGAAAATAACCAAAATTAATTGAAATTAAAACCTTAAACACAGGAAATTATTTCCTCCAAAATAAATTAAATTGTACTCAAACGTTCTATTGCAGGTTTTATACCCTCTTTCTCTTTTTCTTATATACACAACTGAAATATATACTCAAGATCAGCAAATATAAAGTAATAAACCCAAATGTCAGTACTTATATGGAGTCACACATACAAATTCCCACCGTAAACACTTATTTGTACAAAATAAATCTGTATGAATGCATATCAATGTAGTATCGTAACTCTTAGAATGCACAGTTCAAAAGAAAATGTCAGTCTACATAATAACGAATGATATTCTCCATCCTCAGTTCCTTATAATCAGTGATCCAGTGCTTGAAAAGAAAATATTAGATACTCCAAACCTTCAAGAATCCAGTGAAATATTTTGTTGGAGGCTTAGTGATAGAGATGTCCATGGAGACAAAAAAGATAGATGTTTCTGGTCGATTCACGGTTGGCTCGCCATCTTCACACGGTGCACAACTGAAGTGTTGATATCAGTGCAGTCCACAAATTGAAGGATCCACATTCTAGATTTTTAAGATAACAAAACTGGCCGATTCCCTTGTGTATTAATGATATTTCTTGTTTTCTTTTCAGGTTTCCGATGACGCAATGATGGCCTACTGGATTTCAACGCGACGACGGTCACACGGATCAACAGGATATAAGTAAGTTCTTTCAAACTACTCAACTTATTTATCAACAAAATATCTGCAAAATAACTTACACAGTTTGTTCTTAGCAGGCGTACTTCAATAAAATCTAATAAATCAAGATTTCACGCAGCTTCTAACTTGGCTGCTTACCTGCGCATCACAGACCTAGAGCTCAAAATAAAATTAAAGTTTTACATGTGATTATTTACTTTCCATCTTACATTGTAAGTAATCCATATCTAATGGGAAATATATATACATTTAATCTTTTATCCTATAATTTCCTTTTACATTACTTAGTTATTTAGCTTAACTGTATTTATAACTGACTCAGACTACAAATATCTTTGAGCCTGGGTTACACCAAGGACTTCATTTTGACAACTTTAAAGGTGATTTTCTCAATATTTTTATTTTTTGCACCCTCGGATTTCAGATTCCAAAATATTGTCCTATCCTAATAAACAATACATTAATGGAAAGCTTATTTATTCAGCTTTCAGATGATGTATAGATCTCAATTTCGAAAACAATTGACACTTAAGACTGGTTTTGTGGTCCAGGGTCACAAATAGTCTCTCAAACATATAAAACACAGAGTTGTTTTATACCTTGTTTCAGCTGATTGTATCAGTTTGTGTTCTGGAGACTTCAGATGTTTCTGAACTTCTTTGAGCCTCTCTGCTGCTCTTGTGCTGTGGTGAAAGAAAGCTATAATAGCACTGCATCTCTGCTGGATGTCAAGAAGATCTGGGAGAGATTTAATGGAGTCTTTTACTACCACATTTATGGTGAGTGCAAAACGCGGATAATATGCCAAACCTGCTTTGCACACAGCAGCAACCATATTGGCACCATTGTCTGTTATGCCCCATTCATCAGTGACTCTTTTTAATTGTGAGCAAATGTTGTCAGCACTGTGTTGTCCTGAAAAACTACAGGTTTCTAGGACATAGGCTTGCATTTACCAGTTCTCATCAATAATATGCATGAGACAGTTAAATAAGCCTCTGTGGCTCTTGATGTCCACATGTCTGTTGTAAGTACAGCACTGTTTGCACCATCTAGAGATTCTTTTCACTTTTGAACCACACTCTTCATACATTGTTGGTGTTTTCTCTTCCATTAAATTTTTCTTACTTGGAATCCTGTAACGTGGACCGAGTGTCCAGACAAAATTCCTAAAACCCTCATATTCGACCACAGAGAGAGGTTGCAGGTCCTTTGCAATCATTTCAGAAAGGCTCCTTGTAATATCCATAGCTCTTGGGGTATCACCTATAGGTGAAATAGCAAAATAATTAAGTCTAGCCTAAAGCATATCTTGCCTATGTAGCCAAAATATGGGAATCCAATAGTGTCTCTTTTTTGGTCTATTATGACCAATGTTCTCTTTTTTGTGTTGTTTTATGTGTTTGTGTAAGTTGGCGGTGTTGCCACAGTAGACTTTCTACACACATCACAGTTCGCAATGTTTTCATTCACTGCTGTAAAATAACTCCACACTACACGTTTCTTTCTTTGTCATCTCATCCAGAGCAGAAGAAAGTGTTTGTGCTTGGTGCCATTGAGTCACATGATGACAGAACAACTAAACACAGCAGAGCAGGGGAGAAGAAACGTGTGTATGAGATATGAAAGGAGCGGCGTATTCAGAGACGTGTCTGCTCTTTGATGAAACCAGAGCAATGGACTTGTTGCGTAGATTAGAGAACTTTAAACTAAAGTATGGGATCTCGTCAGGATAATATCGATATAATCGTTTTCTTAAATTCATTTTAAACCTCTTAAATCAATTTTCTAAATCATTTTCAAAGTTTTTAAATTCCTTGTTTTATTGTTGTGATTATTTTTTTCTTTACTTTTATGTAAAGCACTTTGAATTACCATTGTGTATGAAATGTGCTATACAAATAAACTTGCCTTGCCTTGCGTCGCACCTGGCGCCGCATTGCGCCGGGTGTATGATAAACCCTATAGTGTTACACGGTGAGATGCATTTGTGAAAGCACTCAGATCAATTTAAGATATTTTGTCATAAAATTGTGCATATGAAGTGATAATGAAGTGCTCTTTGAAGTGATGGTTTAAATAATATATGAGTATGTACTTTGTTTAATATAGTAGTTGACCTATCGGTAAGCCCCGCCCCCCTTAGTTACTGTTGCTCAGTCGGACAAAGTTGCTCACTGTCTTACAATGATAGCTGTCAGTGTGAAAACCTTGTCACAAGATGTTCTTGAACAATTTTGGACACAGAAGAACCACCATTCAAGTGGGAATTAAATGGAGGGATATATAAAAGATTTTCAAATAAATATGGTAATTCATTTGGATTAATTTAGAATCGAGGGTTTACAGATCACAATGCAAGCAGGGGAAACGTCTTGGTTATGTATGGTAACCCTCGTTCCCTGAAGGAGGGACGGAGACATCACGTCGGATGACCGACGAAATTGGGATCTTGCTTAGAGGGACCAATCTACTTCGAGTGTAAACTAAATGAGCCAATGCACATTGGCGTGCGATTATTGCATCCAGCTGCTGCTGATCACAGCGTGAGTATAAGTAGGCAGCAGATGCAGCGCATATTCAGGTTTTCGCTGAGGAGCCGAGCCGGTGACCCGGCCGCTCAGCGGTGGTAAAGGAGCTGTGGCGACAGGACGTGACGTCTCCTTTCCCTCCTTCAGGGAACGAGGTTTACCATACGTAACCGAGACGTTCCCTTTCAGTCGGTCACTCTCGACGTCACGTCGGATGACTGACGAAATTGGGATCCTACCAAAGGGCCACAGCTACTGCCCCTTCTAGTGTCCTGTGGAAGCCACCTGCACCCCTACTTTTTGGCGTAGGCCAGGGCTTCTTCACAAGAGGACCAGCTACTGCTGCTATGGCACAACCCACTGAGTAAGACTGGATAACACTGGGAAAACATACCCGTTCTACTTGGAACAGGGGCGTTACGGAAGCTCGAACCTTCCCAAAGGAGGTTTCGGAAGCAATACACACATGAACATCCCTTAGGTGCATATGGAAGAATGGAGGTGATTGAACCCTCGTGGAATGGCAGAAGTCTGCCGGGGAAACACGGGCTCAAGGCTATACCGTGGACTTTACACATATGAGATCCACTTAGCTCTTACATATGGAACCCAGCCTTCTACCGGTTCTCGAGGATTCAACTAGTGAAGGCCTGGTGCCGGACGCTCCGCCACGTCTGGCTGCCGAGGGGACGGAGGAACTCAACAGGGTCTGCTGTATGGACTCTCTGGAGTGGTTTTGCAAGCCGACCCGAAGCCGGGGCCTCTCAGTGCTTCTACCCGTTTGAGGTGAGAACACAGGAGGATACCGGCTCCACACGAAGGCTATAGAATCTAGCGAATGTGTTAGGGGTCGCCCAGCCCGCAGCCCTACAGATATCTGTCAGTGAGGCGCCACGAGCCAGCACCCAGGAGGATGCAACACCTCTAGTTGAGTGAGCTCGCAACCTGAACGGGCAGGGCACACCCTGTGCCTGGTAAGCCAGGGTGATGGCATCTACTATCCAGTGGGCCATCCTCTGCTTTGAGACGGCATTCCCCTTCTGCCGGCCTCCGTGACAGACAAAGCGCTGGTCTGAGGTCCTAAAGCTTTGCGTCCGGTCAACGTAGCCCCTTAAGGCTCGGACGGGACAGAGCAAAGCCAGGGCTCGGTCTGCCTCCTCCGAGGGCAGCGCTTGGAGGTTCACCACCTGATCCCTGAAGGGAGTAGCGGAAACCTTGGGCACATGGCCGGGCCGGGGCTTCAGAGTCACCTGAGAATCAGCCAGCCCGAACTCTAGGCACGAATCGTTGACCGAAAATGCATGCAGGTCCCCTACCCTCTTGATAGAGGCCAATGCCAGCAGGAGCAA
>NW_015506264.1:609378-609610 GCF_001515645.1 Sinocyclocheilus grahami | reverse complement strand
CATTAGTTCTGGGAACCAGGTCCGGGAAGGCCAATAGGGTGCCACCAGCAGGACCTGCTCCTCGTCCTCCCTGACCTTGCACAGCAACTGTGCCAGAAGGCTCACTGGGGGAAATGCATACTTGCGAAGGCCCCGCGGCCAGCTGTTTGCCAGTGCGTCCGTGCCGAGTGTTCCGTCGGTCAGGGTGAAAGAACAACTGGCAGTGAGAGGTTTCTGGAGAGGCAAACAGGTC
>NW_015506264.1:604647-607952 GCF_001515645.1 Sinocyclocheilus grahami | reverse complement strand
ACCACGCTAGTGGCATCAACGGAACTACAGGCGTACCTGCAGTGGAGCAGCACAGAAAAACGCAGGGACCCAGCCCGGGCATCTCGTAGCCAGTCCGAGGCGGGGTCTGGTGTGTGTAACACTGACCTCCGTTCGAGCAGAGAGTGCGTGGGTAGTCCGTTGGTTCGTCCTCCCGATCCGCCCACTGCTGCTCTCTGGCGAGAGAGGAGGGTGAGTTTGATACGCACTAGATCGTCCACAACGCCCCGTCCCCTCTGTGGACCCAGAAATAGAGGAATTGCTTTTTGTCAAGAATTTGGAAAAAATATGAAAAGATTCTCCACCCGGTCCTCCTCCGGGGGAGGGAGGGGTGTGCTTACCATCTCCTGAAGAGCACGTCCCTCCACCTCTGGGTCGCCCATCTCCGGGCCTCTTGCTCTCTCGCTTGCCACCAGGATTGGCGGGGGCCTGGACGGGCAGGGCGGCTGCCCTCCGACCGGCTCCACGGCACAGCTTTGCTGGAGGCCGCAGGAGTGCTGCTCTTGTTTCGGCGGTGGCAGGGGGGCCTCCCTCGGCGACGGCAGCAGCTGCACGCCGGGGCAGGATGTACCTGATGGCCTCAGTCTGCTTTGGTCAGTGGAGAACCGCTGGGCAAGTTCTCCACCGTGTCGCCGGCAGGCCGTCCTGGGACATGGGGGCATTCAAGAATCGTGTCTTGTCCGTCTCGCGCTTGTCAGCCAGCCAGAAATAGCGCTCCCGGACCACCATAGTGGACATCGCACGACCCAGAGACCGCGCCGTAACCTTCGTCGCTCGTGGCACGAGGTTTGCCACGGTGCGGAGTTCTCTGCGAACTTCCGGGTCGTGACCACCCTCGTGCAAGTCCCTCAGGAACCTCATGTTACGGTCATCACGATCGTGGATCACAACATGCAGGATAAACACTGTTAATGTATCATGGGATACGATTAAATTAATTTACATTTAACCAGTTTATTATGGAAAGGCACTGACATGTAGACCTTCGTTTATGTTTTTGACCTACACTGACTGTACATGACATTAGAAGAGTCCGCTATTTTGGTTTGTACGTTAGCATGGACTCACTAACTTCAACGTTAGCTAGTTTTAGCCAAAGATACCTTGCTGAAACACAAGATGACATTAACGTTCTGCATTTGCAGATGGAAATTGTAACTTAATGAGAGTATAACAACCAGAAAATGAACGTTTCGTCTTCGTTGGGATTAGGGCTGAATGCTTGTGGATATTTTGCTCTGTTTTGTTTAGGGTTCAGGAAATGGAATGAAATAAATTACATTGCCTTTCCTCTCAGTATAACTGGATTTAGTGTTACAAGTACCACAGGCAGCTGACCGCTTTGTCTGGATCGGTGAAGTAGAACTCTTTGCCGTTGTGTGAGACCCTCAGTTTAGCAGGGTATTGCAATTCATATTTGACTCCGGGTTTATCAGTCAGCAACTCTCTCACGTGTTTGAAATGTGTGCGCCGCTTTACCACAGCAGGCGCATAGTCTGGAAAGATGTTGATTCTTTGGCCCCTGAAGAGATTCTGCTGCACATGTTTCTCTATGGCACTGAAACCTAAAGATGTCAGATTTCCGCTCCCCGTGCAACTGATATTCAACTGCTATTGGCTCATCTGCATTGAAGGGAAGGGGCTTACCAATATGTCAGTTCAAAAGATTCACTTTAATCTCTCTCTGTTATAGTTCATTTCAGCAGAAGAGATCAGAACCAGAGCCCAGCTGTGTGTCTATGAGGAGTGACGCATCTATGGGACATCCAATACAGTTTAAGAGTGGAGATACAAATACTGATCTCAGGTACATTTTTATATAAATGTAATTATAGCATGTCATTTTATATTATCAAAGCAGTGTAGTATTTTCTGTAATATATGAGGATTTTTTCTTGTATGTTGCTAATGGATATATCTTTATCTGATATTCTAACATATATGGCCCTGTCCCAAATGGCACCCTAAACCCTTGTGTTCTTCCTTGGATTTACACTCTCATGACATAATGCTTCTTTGACTGTCGAGTAGAAGTCTGCTGCAGAAGTGTGCAAAGGGGGCGCTTGCGAGCACCCTTCTGTAAGCTAAAATGACGAATGGGACACCCTACGGTCTCGTGGATTTAAAGATCCCATATTGTCAAAACTGAGGATAACTGAGGTCTAAGGGCTATTTAACTACCATATAAGTTTCAAAACAGTCAGTCCACAGTAAAATGCACAGAGCCTGCATAAAATAGCTGTGATTTTTCACAAACCGTTGTGATTTCTGTAAATAGTTGATGTCAGAACTACACAGTCACTGCCTTCAGTCACCACCCCGAGCACCGCCCACCGTCCCACTCTACTTTTGCCAAACCCCCAGACAACATCGCGTTCATGCCATTGCTGAGCAACAACAACACGAAAACATGTCGAAAAGGTTAACTTTAACCACGAAACCAGATTGGCTGACCTGTAACATTACACTCTCACTCAAAGGATGGAGGATCTGACAGGATTGTTACTATGAGGTGGATCACATCTAACCTGTATAGTAAAGACAAACTCACTGTGTCTATCTAGTCATGATGAAGATGTATATACATTTCAATTTCAGCAGGCAACTATTTTTACAGCTACATTATTGTTCCAGCCACAATTAATCACAACAATGTATATACAATAACAAATGATTATATATAAATTGTCAGATTGTTGTTTTACACACATGCACATTGACATTATTTCATACACGACATAGTTGTGAGATGCAAGAAACATAGACATATGGCAAGAAATCTGTAGACGCGCCCATAACAACAAAAGACAATACTTTATTAAACCTTTTCTGATGTGTGAAGTGTGCGCTGCAAACGCGAGCATTTTTGACGATCGTTTCTGTCCAGTCTGCTCGTTTTATCACGTTTAACCACAGCTGTCGTCGTTTTTTTTTTTCTGGCAGAGGCAGCAGATATGCAAACAAATTTCTAATTTGAGGCTGTATTACGTCGATTCTGGCACCCAACATCACAACAAATTTATATTTTAAGCTCCTTATGTTGCCAAATCTGCGCTGGTTTGAATGGGTCGCCTCCAGTTTCCCCTTTGTTTTGCTGCCTCCAGCTAGCGCTGTGACATCGGCTGACCCTAGTTACCTGTGGTTGGCCTGGCCGTGCATCACTCAGAAAACAACAGACCAATCAGAAAACAGCAGGCCAATCAGAAGAGAGGCTCATGAATATTAATTAGACAGACTAAAATCCACCTGTTCTCAGCAGAGCTCCTGAGAGAGGAGCTGTAAAAATA
>NW_015506264.1:600599-602957 GCF_001515645.1 Sinocyclocheilus grahami | reverse complement strand
GGGCTATTTAACTACCATATAAGTTTCAAAACAGTCAGTCCACAGTAAAATTCACACAGCCTGCATAAAGTAGCTGTGATTTTTCACGAACCGTTGTGACTTCCGTAAAAAGTTGACGTCAGAACTATACAGTCACCGCCTTCAGTCACCACCCCGAGCACCGCCCACCGTCCCACTCTACTTTTGCCAAACCCCCAGACAACATCGCGTTCATGCCATTGCTGAGCAACAACAACACGAAAACATGTCGAAAAGGTTAACTTTAACCACGAAACCAGATTGGCTGACCTGTAACATTACACTCTCACTCAAAGGATGGAGGATCTGACAGGATTGTTACTATGAGGTGGATCACATCTAACCTGTATAGTAAAGACAAACTCACTGTGTCTATCTAGTCATGATGAAGATGTATATACATTTCAATTTCAGCAGGCAACTATTTTTACAGCTACATTATTGTTCCAGCCACAATTAATCACAACAATGTATATACAATAACAAATGATTATATATAAATTGTCAGATTGTTGTTTTACACACATGCACATTGACATTATTTCATACACGACATAGTTGTGAGATGCAAGAAACATAGACATATGGCAAGAAATCTGTAGACGCGCCCATAACAACAAAAGACAATACTTTATTAAACCTTTTCTGATGTGTGAAGTGTGCGCTGCAAACGCGAGCATTTTTGACGATCGTTTCTGTCCAGTCTGCTCGTTTTATCACGTTTAACCACAGCTGTCGTCGTTTTTTTTTTTCTGGCAGAGGCAGCAGATATGCAAACAAATTTCTAATTTGAGGCTGTATTACGTCAATTCTGGCACCCAACATCACAACAAATTTATATTTTAAGCTCCTTATGTTGCCAAATCTGCGCTGGTTTGAATGGGTCGCCTCCAGTTTCCCCTTTGTTTTGCTGCCTCCAGCTAGCGCTGTGACATCGGCTGACCCTAGTTACCTGTGGTTGGCCTGGCCGTGCATCACTCAGAAAACAACAGACCAATCAGAAAACAGCAGGCCAATCAGAAGAGAGGCTCATGAATATTAGTAATAATATCCTGAGATAATATATTGACATGGTTTTTGGTACTTATACCGCAAATATATATTCTTAAGGACATCAAAACCTAAAATAAAACTCCAGAAAGGTGTAAAATATGTGACCTTTAATGGACATGTGCACGTGGCGGCCATTGTAAGTGCGTGAGACGGCGAGTGGACATGAAGTGTTCCATTTGGAACAGGGCCTATAGTGTTACACAAAGAAACGCATTTATGAAAGCACTCAGATCAGTTTAACATCTTTTGTAATAACATAGTGTAAATTAAGTGATCATGAAGTGCTCTTTAAAGTATTTTTTAAAAGTATTTTAAGGTATTTTTTCTTTTATTTAAAAAATATATATATATATATATGAAGATGTACTTGTTTTATAAGATGTACTTGAATTATATGGTAATTCAAAGGATTGACTTTAATCTCTCTCTGTTATAGTTCAGTTCATCAGAAGAGATCAGAAGCAGAGTCCAGCTGTGTGTCTATGAGGAGTGATGCGTCTATGGATCAATCATTAGATTATAAAAGTGAAGATACAAAGACTGATCTCAGGTCTAATATTTCTGTAAAAGATTATTTGATTATGAAACAGAATACATTAGCTTAGCTTATTTAATAATGCAGTATTTAAATTTTCCAGGCATGAAGTCCTCAACAGGTTTAGATCAAATCTGATGAAGAAGTTTGAGCGTCTGTATGAGGGAACAGCGATGCAGGGAAACCCAACACTCCTGAATGAGATCTACACAGAGCTCTACATCACAGAGAGTGAGAGTAGCAGAGTCCAGCTGTGTGTCTATGAGGAGTGACAGGTCTATGGGTCATCCAGATAATTTTAAGAGTGGAGATACACAGACTGATCTCAGGTATAATATTTCTGTAAAAATATGATTATAGTATGGCATTTTATATTGTGAAAGCACTCAGTTCAATAAATTTTTTTGTAATAACAGTGTTTACAGAAGAAATGAGTATGAAGTGTTCTTTAAAGTGATCAAGTAATAAACATATAGGCCTACATATGTTCTTAAATATGGTAATTCAGATGATTCACTTTAATCTCTCTGTTACAGTTCAGTTCATCAGAAGAGATCAGAGACCAGCTGTGTGTCTATGAGGAGTGACTCATCTATGAATCAGTCATTAGATTATAAGAGTGAAGATACAAAGACTGATCTCAGGTCTAATATTTCTGTAAAAGATTATTTGATTATGATACAGAATACAGAAAAGACACTGTGCTTATTAGCTTATTTAATAATGCAGTATTTTAATTTTCCAGGCATGAA
>NW_015506264.1:588947-600589 GCF_001515645.1 Sinocyclocheilus grahami | reverse complement strand
AGCCACAGAAGGAGGAATACTTCAGGAAGAGAATCAGTGATCAGATTCTGGCCAACACAATCATCTCACACCTGAAGTCATCAAGGAGCCTCTACATCATGTGCCACATCCCAGTGTTCTGCTGGATCTCAGCCGCTGTTCTAGAGAAGATGTTGAGTCGAGCAGAGAGTGGAGAGATTCCCAAGACTCTCACTCAAATGTACACACACTTCCTGATCATTCAGACCAACATCAAATGTGAGAAGGACTATGAGAAGAAGGTGACAGATGAAGACATGATCCTCAAACTGGGGAAAGTGGCTTTTCAGCAGCTTGTGAAAGGCAACCTGATCTTCTATGAGGAAGACCTGAGAGAGTGTGGCATTGATGTGACAGAAGCATCAGTGTACTCAGGATTGTGCACTCAGATCTTCAGAGAGGAGTTTGGCTTGTATCAGGGGAAAGTCTTCTGCTTTGTTCATCTGAGCATTCAGGAACATCTAGCAGCTCTATATGTGCACCTCTCCTGTACAAACCACAACATAAATGTGTTTGAGCCAATCACCAAACAGAGTTTACGGTCTAAAGTAAAGGACCGGTTTCAACTCAATTCATCAGAGCATGTTTCATTATCTGAGCTGCATCAGAGAGCTGTGGATGAGGCTCTACTGAGTAAAAATGGACATCTGGATCTTTTCCTGCGGTTCCTTCTGGGTTTGTCAGTGGAGTCTCATCAGATTCTCCTTCAACAAATAATGACACTGAAAAGAAGCAGATCTGACAGCAATGAGAAAACAGCTAAGTACATCAAGAAGAAGATCAGGACCATTGACTCTCCAGAGAAATCCATCAATCTGTTCCACTGTCTGAATGAACTGGGTGATCATTCACTAGTGGAGGAAATACAACAGTATCTGAAATCTGGAAGAATAAAGCAAGCCAAACTCTCTTCATCTCAGTGGTCAGCTGTAGCTTTTGTGTTGTTGACATCAGAAGAGGAACTGAATGAGTTTCGTCTTGATAAATTTGTTAAAGAAAAGAATAAGGCTGATAATATGGAAGTTCTTCAGAAGCTGCTGCCTGTGATTAAAGAGTCCAGATCAGTTCAGTAAGTATCATTGAGAACAATCACTTCACTGTTAAACATGAAGAAAATCAAAATTAAAGCTCATAAATCTTCAGTGCTGCAGATGTTGTCCAGAGTTTAGTGGTCAGTATTTTGATGTGTTTTATATCAAATCAGTGACACCATTAGATTCAGAGACAGAGAAGTGGCATATGAATACATTATTTGGGCTCGTCAATAATTAAAAATGTCTTTGCAAAAAAAGGAATTTAAGTAATTGTAATTTTTAAAGGGTTCATGAACTGCCTCTGTTTTTTTATTTTGTACTGTTCTCCGAGGTCCACTTATAATGTTGTCAAGATTTTTACATAAAAAACATCATAATTTAGAAGTAACAAGCTATTTTCTGTCCTGTTTTGACCCCCTCATCAGAACTCTCTGTTTGAATAGATGTGGAGGATTGTAGACTCAGAAGTAAACACACACTGCTGTGATTGGCTAATAGTTGTGTGTTTGACAGTCTTCATCCTTCACAGATGGACGCTGCTGTGATTTAGGTCAAAAACACGTAAATAACTCAATACATATCAAACGATCTGTAAGAAGAGACAAAGCAATAGTGATCACGTAATACAAACAGTTACTCACACTTGCGTGGTGCCACATCAGATCCAATATAGTCAGCACAACATCGTCTTTTAGTTTCAGTCTTTCTGAAAATCCTGCGTCGAATTTTGCCTTGTTTAGCTGAAGTGAAGAAAAGACAGATTTCTTACTGACGCGGTCTGGATCTTCATTAAAAAAAAAGTTAATTCACTCCTTCCTAACATTGGGATCAGAAGGAAGGCAATGCAAAGACTGTTTTTTCCACAGCTTGGCACTGAACAGCATCTTCTTGTCTTCAGAGCATCTTTATCATTTGGTTTCTGCATAGACCTGCATGTTTGTCTCTCTCGTAAACACTGTATGTGTGAATCAGTGGGCGGAGCTAAACAGGCAGCGATGTCAATCTTCTTCTGTGGAGGTGGTGCTTATCCACACTATTACATTATAGATTAGAACATTCCTCAAGCTGTCGTTTTGTCAGACTGGCTTCAATATAAGCTGTTTTTAGACTAACGACAAAGTTTTGAGTTCTGAAACTTACAGGATGTTTTTATAGTACAGTGTCCTCTTATGTCAAAAGATCAAGGGGATTTTGGTTTCTCAGTTCATGACCCCTTTAAACCTCTGAGATTGTGCAACAAAGTAATTTTATTTATCTTTCCTAAATGAGGTTCATGTTTTTGTTCTGTGACATTTTAGATCTCAGTCCAATGATCCATCAAACATGTTTATTTTCTACTGAGTTAATTCCTAATTATTTTGCTTATTTGTGTTTGTACTTTCTCTTTACTAATGGATTCACTGCTAAACTGATCTGATCTGAGAGAGTGAAGAGTGTGTCATTGTTCTCTACAGGTTGAGTGATTGTGGCGTCACAGATGAAGGTTGTGCTGCTCTGGCTTCAGCTCTGAGATCAAACCCCTCACACCTGAGAGAACTGAATCTGTCTGGGAATAAACTAGGAGATTTGGGTGTGAAGCGTCTCTGTGCTGGACTGGAGGATCCTCACTGTAAACTGGAGATACTGCTGTAAGATCATCTCTCTGATAGTCTCATGTGTTTGTCTTCAGTAAGATGTGTCCTTTAATGTAAATTCTGACTAGACACACTAAATCTCAGCACAAATGACTGAAGATTAAGTTAATTTCATTCATCTTCATCACATCATGAGCTCTTGCTCCTAATTTTGGCCACCAAACATTTACTGGAGCTTTAGTTGCTTTTGCTAGTTTGATTGTCCTCCTGTAGATGTTTATTAGAGGTGCAAGTGCAAGTTTCTCCAGACAGATCTGTCCTTATATCGCTATGAAACAATATCTCAACATGCATAAATCTCATTCTATCAGCAGCAGTTTGTGGAAATGCTTGTCATTATATCTCCTCTCCTGCTCTGAGACCAGAGTCAATAACAAACAGGGACGGATTAACGCACGTGCCCAGGGCACTAGACCAGAGGGGGGCCCAGCCGAAATACTGCTCCTCCAGGAACGTGATTTCAACCATGCACCCTCAGGATTTTAAGCAAAGTGGATTTTGAATGTAGCTTCCAAAAGACCAAAAATGGCTGAATAATATTTTTTAAAATATTTGATACGATTAGAACGTTCAGTGCGGCACAGAATCAGCTGCCAAATTCAAATCTGTGTTTGTGCTTTGGCTGGCGCTGAGCCAGACGCGTTTTACAGTGTTACGCATTATAACCAATCACACAGGATTCTGTTGAGCTTATGAATGCAAAGGCCAATCAGAGGCATTCAGATTAGTCATCGCTGAAAAGCCCGCAATAACAAACAGGGATGGATTAACGCACGTGCCCAGGGCACTAGACCAGAGGGGGGCCCAGCCGAAATACTGCTCCTCCAGGAACGTGATTTCAACCATGCACCCTCAGGATTTTAAGCAAAGTGGATTTTGAATGTAGCTTCCAAAAGACCAAAAATGGCTGAATAATATTTTTTAAAATATTTGATACGATTAGAACGTTCAGTGCGGCACAGAATCAGCTGCCAAATTCAAATCTGTGTTTGTGCTTTGGCTGGCGCTGAGCCAGACGCGTTTTACAGTGTTACGCATTATAACCAATCACACAGGATTCTGTTGAGCTTATGAATGCAAAGGCCAATCAGAGGCATTCAGATTAGTCATCGCTGAAAAGCCCGTGTTTTGTTCAGTGTGCGCGCTCGCTGACTGAATGCTGCTCTTTGGCGAATTCTCTCATCATAAACAAAGTGCAGATGTGTGTACGATGTAAGTAAGATTTTTATTTCACAGTATAAACAGCTTCAGTGATTATAATGGGAGTTGTTGATAGTGCTTGAACTCTGTCTAGACTGAAGTTAATATTATTTTATAATATTGAAATAACAATGAAAGTGTTATAATTAGTAACTTACAATGTTTTTATTAAATTTACTTTAAATACAAAGTCAGTCGTCTTAAAAATATTCTATGACATGACACCCATATCTAGTACAAGTTAAAAGACGGGTTTTATGCATAGGCTAGTTAAAAGATTACACTAATAATAGGCTACTTTTCCCATAGCCCATTATAGATAAACTAACATGATCTATAAAGGTGCAAAATGTATTTACTTATATTTGAGAATTGTGATATTTTATGATATAGTTAACAAGTTTGGGGAAATTTTGAATAAAAAGGAACAAAATTTCAAACGAGGGGAGCCTTTAATCGGTCTGTGCCCAGGGCACCACTGTGTCATAATCTGTCCCTGATAACAAATTCCAGACACTTGAACTACAATTCACACTGTGTCATTGTTCTCTACAGGTTGAGTTATTGTGGCGTCACAGATGAAGGTTGTGCTGCTCTGGCTTCAGCTCTGAGATCAAACCCCTCACACCTGAGACAACTGGATCTATCTATGAACAATCTAGGAAAATCAGTGAATCTGCTCTCTGATGTACTACAAAATCCTCACTGTAAACTGGAGATACTGTGGTAAGATTATATATGATACACTGTAAAATATTTGTGAAGTGAAAAACAAATCACCCAAACAAGTCTGAAAACACAATAAGTCAGACAATGTAATAATTAGGTATTGTTTGTGAATGAAATACTTACTACTGATTGAATGAGACAACTGTTAATCAAGATACAGAGATACAGAAAGTAAAACATTGTGTGGCTTTGTTTCTTGTTCATGTGTGGACGTCTGTGTTCATGTTAAACTGGTTTCTGCATTATCAACACCTTTAAACGGATTGTCTGTTTACACTAAGTGCTAATAGCCCGTCTTGTTAGCAAAGGCTTGACTGTTATCAGACAAATTTACTAAAGAAACCAGTCAGATAAGTGGGAGAGTAAGGACAGTTGGCTTTTGAGGCGACCAACCCGAGTACAAATCTGCATTTCTTCTCATTTATTCCATTGTATATTAGCTCAGAGAGTTGTTTATATTGTGACGTTTTGCACTTTCCTAGGAGAAAGAGACAGGAGATGAGAATCCGATTTGCAAGCACCCAACGGGCTGTGGTTTATTTCCTGAACGTTACAATCTAAAGCACGGGTATAAGGCGGTATCTTAACTTCCCAAAGGAACAACAAAACACAAAAAGAGCTTTACTAACTTTTTTTCTGCCCCGCTCACGGCCAACTCACTTTTCTTTCCACTACCCGAGCCCGCGTTTGCCCCTCCCTCCTCACTCTTTCCCTCCCGACCACCTCCCCCCCCCCAAAAACATCATCAAAATGTAACAATACATAATGTGACGTTTTGCACTTTCCCAGGAGAAACAGACAGGAGTCGAGAATTCGGTTTGCAAGCACCCAACGGGCTGTAATTTATTTCCTGAACGTTACAACCTAAAACGCGGGTATCAGGAGGTATCTTAACTTCCCAAAAACAACAAAACGCCAGAAAGAGCTTGCCTAATTTGCTTTTCGCCCCACTCACAGCCGACTCACCCCTCCTTTTCTTCTCTTCCTGCCAACAGCAGGTGAATCAAGTAAACACATTTATAACAGAGAATAAACAGTGTCATCGCCACACTGCCCCCTCCTCAGGTTTCCTCGTCCCCAAGGAAAGGTGAAATCCACAAAACGCTGGGGCACACCCTCCCTGGGCCGAAGCCGTGATCCAGTCTTCGCTCTTGTGGTCTGCTGCGGGCCACTGGCAGGTAGCCCATGCCTCAAGGGGTTAGTCCGCCGGAACTCCACATCCTGGCTGCTACGACGGCCTCCACTGCAATGTCTACTGCCAGTCAAATGATGATCAGGGCTCATTTTGCGATCTTCAGGTGCGCCCAACCTAGACTGACCCAGAAGAACCCCAGACCCTCCCGGCGCTGCGTGTTCAGCTCCTCCGAGAGTATCCAGAACACCCCCAGGAGCCCGGGTCAAAGGGTCACCCTCTTCACATCCCGCTGAGGTTCCCCACCCCTTGTCCGGCGCTGCGTGTTCAGCTCCTCCATCCGCAGGGTGGGTCGCCCCAGCAATCTGCCGTTGACCTCTGCTCTTGAAGGGTTGCCGTTCTCCCATATATGGAGCCATCCTGTCCCGGTGTAAAACTACCGTCTGTCCCCCAGGCCTTTTCCGAACACGGTAAACCAACTCTCCAAGCCTCTTCACTACGTAACAGGGTCCTACCCAGGCACAATCCAGTTTAGGTGAACGTCCCTTCTGCCCCTTCGGACTATAAACCCATACCAGCTCTCCAGCATTAAAATCGCGTCCCGTACAATGATGGTCATATGCCCGTTTTTACCGAACACCTGCCTGCAAAGCCTGACGACGAGCAAACTCATAGGCTGACTGCAGCCGGTCCTGTAGCTGATGGGCATACTCCAGTCAGGGCGGGGCTCTCGGTGCATCTGGAGGTTGACCCATCAACAGGAAGATGGGGTTCGCAGTTCTCTGCCCAGCATGAGGAGAGCTGGTGTACATCCAGTGGTCTCCTGCACCGCACTCTGACTTGGAAGCAGGACCATTGGCAACTGACGATCCCAGTCTTTTTGATCCTGACTCACACACAGGGCCAGCTGGGTGGCCAGTGTTCGATTGTACCTCTCTACTAACCCATCACTCTGGGGGTGTAGGGGAGTTGTCCTTGTCTTCCAGATGCCCAACTGCCGGCAGAACTTGGAGAACACATGTGACTCAAAGTTCCTCCTCTGATCCGTATGCACTTCAGTGGGAACCCCAAAGTGAGCAAACATACCTTCCAGCAGGACATCTGCCACTGTCCCTGCCTCCTGGTTAGGAACAGTATAGGCCTCTGGCGACCACCACAAACCGATTTCCTTGAGGGGTCTGTGGAAACGGTCCTAGTACATCCACGGCCACGCGATCCATGGGACAGCCTACCGGACGTTGTTGTAGCGGGGCATGGGACTGGCCCGTTGGCCCTTTTTTAGCAGTGCAGGCATCACACCGACGGCAGTAGGACTCCACATCCCTATGACAGGTGTGCCAATAGAACTCTTGCCAAACTCATTTTAATGTTTTGTTTACTCCAAAATATCCTACCCCCGGCTGTCCATGCATTGCTTCCAGGACCAGGCGGTGACAGAACTTCGGCACTACTGTCTGCCACTTGGTTACGCCCGTCACAGGTTCCACGAATCCGCTCTATAACACTCCCGAAATCAATGCCAGGCCATCCCGCATAGACCACAGCCCCCTCACCACTGATCCAAAAGCCATGACCTCTTCCCACGTAGGCCTCCTTCCAGCTTCCACCCAGTCGATGACTACCTGGAGCTCGGGGTCCTTACGCTGTTCAATGGCCCATGCTACATTTGAATCAGGCCAAGACCAAAGGGCATAGTCTTGAATTGCCAGAGGCCTGTCCCTGTCGTGAAGGCAGTCTTTGGTCTTGCATCAGCACTGAGGGGGAAATGCCAATACTCGCTACGCAGATCTAGCGAAGAGAACCACCTGGACCCAGCGATGGACGTTGGCGGTGGGGCTAGATTATAATGAGGCTGCACTTAAGGACCTCCTTAACATCTGTCTGGATAATCCTTTGCCCCAGTGGGAGGTGAAACGACTCGAGATCCTAGACTTCTGGGGCTTCGTCAGATATCTCCAGGGTCGAAGTCAGTGGGCAATACCAGGCCAGTCAGAACCCTTCTGCAGGGATTTTCCCACCACCTCTATCCTTCAGACTCCCACTAAGCGGCGGAGGGTGAGAAGGAGGACAGGAAAGCCCACTCCAGAGCCCGCTCCAGTCCGGGAGCTCACAGAGCCCACTCCAGAGCCCGCTCCAGTCCGGGAGCTCACAGAGCCCACTCCGTAGGCCCGCTCTCCGGGAGCTCACAGAGCTCACTCCGTAGCCCGCTCCAGTCCAGGAGCTCACAGAGTCCAGTCCAGAGCCCGCACCAGTCCGTAAGCTCATAGAGCCCACTCCAGTCTGGGAGCTCACAGAGCCCGCTCCAGTCCGGGAGCTAACGGGGACCGTTGCGGAGCAATCGGCTTGTCCTGTTGCAGCCGTTGAGGCTGATACTAAACTCTCTCTGCTCTTGTTTTCAGGTACTCCTGAGTTGCTGAGAAGGTTTTCTGTCCCACCAATGTTGCCTGACAGGATTCCGGCTGCGCCCTGGTTGCCCGCCTGGGTTCTGGTGTGGCAGGAGCCTCACTGGCTCATTCCTCCAGCTCCGTCCTGGCTATCTGATGGGGTTACTGTATGGTTGGGGCCCTGCTGGTTCGTCCTGCCTGCCCCGCCTTGGCCGTCCACCCTGCTGGTTCCGCTCTTAGACCCTGGTCTATCTCTGTTCCCTGAACCCCTTCCTTGGCTTGGTCCTGGCCTGCCATCCCTCCCCCTGGTCTGCCTCAGTTCCACCTCCCTCCTGAACTTTTTATGTTTTCTGATGGAGCGTCTGGTATCCGCTCCGTAGAGGGGGGGTAATGTCACAGTGTCTGGTTGTGGTGCCCTGGACTGGCCACTTGAGGGCGCTCTCCTGTTTTTGTGTTATATGTTGTGAACTCCATTTCCCATAGTCCCTTGTCTGTCATTCTGTCTGATCATTAGCACCTGTTTATTATTTCTGATCATTATCTCCTTTTAGTCATTTACTCATTATCTCAGATATATATACCTTGCTCACTCTGTCTGTCATTGCTGCTATTTTGTATTTGTCATCTTGTGTCTGATCTTATGTCTGAGTTGTCTATAGTTTACCGTGTTATCTGTTCCTTGCGTTTTGGATTACCTTTTGCCATGTTTTTGTTCTGTTTTGATTATTTTGTTACTTTCAATAAACTGCAACTGGATCTTACCTTGTCTCTCCTGGCATTCTGTGACACCTTGACAGTCACCTCATTTAGGCGTCTGAAGTCAATGCAAAAACGCCAGCCACCATCCTTCTTAGGGACCAATACAACTGGTGAGGCCCACAGGCTTTCCGATGGTTTTATAATTCCTGAAGCCTTCATCTCTTCTAGGCAGTGATCTGCAGCCGACTGCCTTATGGGTGGTAACCATCGTGCACGTTGCCGGATGGGTGGTGCATCCCCAGTGTTTATACAATGCTGTACCAACTTCGTCTGCCCGACATCACTGGCTGAGGCGGCAAAGATGTTATAATGGCGTTCCATCACTCGCCACAATTTCTGCTTCTGGAGTTCCTCCAAACCCTCACTACTTCTCTCACAGACAGACTTTGCAGCTTGCATTGAAACTGGGCTCTCCCCACCTTGACTGCAGTTCCAACTATCAAAGACAGTAGGTGGAGGAACGGTGGAAAGCCCGACCGCAGAGCCGGAAAATGGTGTCTCTACAGACTGTAATGTTGGTGACAAAGTGTAAGAGCTTACACCTGGGACTCCCTGGGCTTGTGAGTTAGGATTTGGAAGGCCCACGTAGCATGACTGAGGACCCGGGCCTTATAGAATTAAAGTGAATGGGCACCGAACACTTTCCAGCTAGCGTTAGGATCGCTGCCCTCAAGTCCAAAACCGCAGCTGCCTGGAGTAGGAAGTCAATACCCAAGAGACAACATTCCGGAATCTCAGCGGCCCAGACCCACATCACTGTGATGTGTCCCTCCACCAAGATTTCTGCCTCACAATGGCCCATCAACTTTGCTTTCTCACCCATGACAGTCACCAGGGGAAATCGAGCGGTCTGAAGGACCCTTTTTGTCAAATATTTAAGATGAATAATGGTGACTGTAGAACCAGTATCCAACAAGGCTATCCATCCACTTTGGCCTCTATTCGGCAGCATGCTACTGGACTAACCAAGTCAACAGACGATCCACTAGGAGGTTCTGGAATGGCTGATGGGCTGAGAGCACCTCCCTCTACTCCGGCCCCTGTCCATTTCCCGACGGAGGCGTGGCCACAGCCACATCCAGGGTAGCACATTCCCGGCGCAATGACCTGTTTTTCCACAGCGCCAACAAACCACAAGCTCCCTCTGGAATACATTCACCTTAACCATTTGCGACTGAGACTGCTCTGACTTCCAGTTCCGTGTCAACAGGCAGGACGCACTCGGGATCGCGGCCTCCTGGGATCGGAGTGCTCACGATGCAAATATGTTCATCAAAAGCACGAGACATACTAAAACAGGGTGCGGGGGACTTTTGTCTAGTTTCAAGACAACATTCTTGATCATATTCATTCAACAACAGCGGCAGAAAAGGATTAGTGTGCACTAGCGCGCTGATCAGCACATCTCTCTCCATTACGGCCCACTCTCCCTCGGGATGACGCTCCCGCCTATACCGGGGCTCTCCCTGGCTTTGCTCTAACTTCTCAGTGGATAACTGGAGCGATCTTACCGGTTTATTCTTCATTGTCTTCTGGGAATCATGAACAGAAAGCTGTGGTAATTATCCCACTTCTGACACCAGTGTGACATTTTGCACTTTCCCAGGAGAAACTGGCAGGAGACGAGAATCCAGTTTGCAAGCACCCAATGGGCTGTGGTTTATTTCCTGAACGTTACAATCTAAAACGCGGGTATGTCTTAACTTCCCAAAGAAACAACAAAACGCAAAAAGAGCTTGACTAACTTTTTTCCCGCCCCGCTCACAGCAACTCACTTTTCTTTCCACAAACCGCGCCCGCACTTGCCCCTCCCTCCTCACTCTTTCCCTCCTGGACACCTCCCCCCAACAGCAGGGGAATCAAGTAAACACATTTATAATAGAGAATAAACAGTGTCATCGCCACACTATTAAAGAAAATATTCAAAACATGGAAATAAAATGTCTAACATGTATTTAATTAAAATTATATGTGCTGTCCCCATGTTGATCAGATGTTCTGGTGAATCAACCACATGCACCTCATATTGTTCCCAAACTCAAAAGCGTGAGTCTCTTCCTGCAGCTTCAAGAACAGCTTTACTGATCAGCAGCTTCAGTGTGATTAGGAGCAGGTGTAGCGGGGGGGGGCTTTAGGAATAGACACAAGTAAGGACACTAGAAGGCAGCATCTGTTTATAATGAATAGAATCATATAAATATGTTATTACGTAATATGTTTTGTAAAGCACTGCAATACATTGAGGTGTGAGTACTATCTGCCACAATTTACATAAACTATAAATAATATCTCACAGTGTAGGTGATCTCAGGTTTTGTTATCCTTGAGTGATGGAGGAGAAACACACACCACTACTCCACACATATTAATACAGATCAAAATAGCACTATAAAGCTCAGCTGTGTAATGAATAGTGTGATTAAACAGATTTGAATGAATGTCTACATAAGAAAGACAATTTGGTTAAAAATCCTGACAGTGCAACAAATATATTTTTTCTCTTTTTGAATGAGGCTTTAAATTATTATTATTATTATATTTTTGTTATTTGACATTTTAAATCTCAGTCAAATTATGCATCACACATTGATTTGTTCTTTATTAATGGACTCACAGCTAAACTGATCTGATCTGAGAGAGTGAAGAGTGTGTCATTGTTCTCTACAGGTTGAGTTATTGTGGCATCACAGATGAAGGTTGTGCTGCTCTGGCTTCAGCTCTGAGATCAAACCCCTCACACCTGAGAGAACTG
>NW_015506264.1:581573-588789 GCF_001515645.1 Sinocyclocheilus grahami | reverse complement strand
TGCTTGTCATTATATCTCCTCTCCTGCTCTGAGACCAGAGTGAATAACAAACTACAGACACTTAAACTACAATTCACATTCTGTCATTGTTCTCTACAGGTTGAGTTATTGTGGCGTCACAGATGAAGGTTGTGCTGCTCTGGCTTCAGCTCTGAGATCAAACCCCTCACACCTGAGACAACTGGATCTGTCTGTGAATAAACTAGGAGATTCAGGAGTGAAGTTAATCTCTAATCTGAAAGATGATCCACATTATAAACTGGAGACATTAAACTATTGTGAGTATATTATTATTTAAATATTTTAAAATGGCCAAAGTTTAGTAGCAGGCCTCATATGTGTGTAATTGAATATACGATAATACTAATTCAGCTCCACTTTAGTCTCTGTACTTTAAACTGTTTAATTCTGTGATGATCTATGAATATATGGATATTTTCATCTCTTCCAGTGTCTCAGGGTGTAAATGATAAAGAGAGAGTTGTTGATCATTCACTGTTTTTAATCTATGATCAGTTGTTCATTCATATCTCTGGCTGTAATATGAATATATTGTGTTTTTCTGAAATGGATCTGCTGATGTGATGTGACAGCAGTAATGTCTCATACTCATATGTGACTGTCTGTGTGTTTTATTGTAGGACTCTCAGTATTTATACGAAAGTCGTGTATGCCTAAGGTTGAAAATAAATTATGTTTATAGTGAATGCCCCTATAAATGGTCTTATTTTTAAGATTTAGTTTTAATCCAAATGATTCGTGTGCTAAGTGAGAGAACATCAGAGATCACACAACAGAAGTGTTGCGCTCTCTCTCTCTCTCTCTCTCTCTCTCTCTCTCGCTCTCCCTACCGTTAAGTAACTTGTGCAATGTTTTACTTGTTTTTGACATATCCAACCGAACTACAAACTTTCCAGTGATGTCTGTGAGAAAGGTATATTCACTCGACAAGCTCATGCATCTGCGCCGCCGCGCGCTCAATCCACTCAGCGTGCTTTGTTTATCAGCTCGCGCACATCAGCTATGCAGGCGTTAATACTGAATGTTTAACATTATATTCATTGCATACATATACATCGTAGTAGACATCCTTAACTCCTTTCTGCTGTCTGTTGTTCTGTTGTCGGTGTTTCTTTGTCTGAATACGGCACTTATCACATGCTGTGTTTTATCGGCATTTGGTATCGGGGCATTTTAACGAGTACGAGTACAGAAGACCAGTATCGGGCCCGATACCGATACCAGTATCGGTGCATCCCTAGTTGTAACTGATGTTTGTGTATCAGCTTGTGATTTTAAACATGTCCAAAAGAAGAAGTTTGACCTGTAAGGGTGGATATTTGAGGAGAAATGGAAAGAAAGGTATGTTCTTTGAGGTCATCCATGTTTAATCCTGACCCGTGGTTGTGGTAAAAGTTTGCAATATAAATGGCACTATGAGACGCACTGGTCATGTTCAAAAGAATCAGAAACAACAAAATACAATGAAATGACAAAAATGATATCAAATATTTCCAAATCATCCTCACATTGATTAGATCCTACTGTGACGAGGATGAGTCCCCATTTGTTACTCTCCGTGGCTCAAAAGGGACGGAACAAAAACCAGGGACACACAAGAAAGAAAGAAGTAGAATACAATCTTTAATAAAAAAAATTGAACTACAGGAAAAAAAGGAACAGCATAGAATGTAACAGTCAGGAATCAGTCGTGTAAAGTTAAATGAATGCATGGAAGTGTAATGGGTGTAGCAGTGTTGATGTACAAGAAACAATCTTAAAGAAAACTAAACAAATCAGCTCTCTCTCTCGTGGTCATTCATCTCGCTTCTTTTAAAAGGCCCAAAAGGAAATCAACAACATGCGTCCTCAAAGAAACTACCAGAGAACAATCACTCAGGAGGAAAACCCCACATAAGACAGAGATAGTCACACATTTACTAAACAATGAAGTAGTTATGGGGTGTCAAGGTGTTTTATCCAAAGGACATTAAGAAAAGAGTTTATATGTTTATACACCACTGAAAACCAAGGAAAATCAATGTATTATTTACAGTGATGGGCTTATATCCTGAGCTGTCCAGATTTAATATAGATCATCATAACTGTGTATTTTGAAATTCAGAAATAGACAACTTATCTTACCTTTATATGAATGTTTATTTTTATTAAAATATGTGTCATCTCGAGAAGAGGGGCTTCCACTTGATATCGTCTAGAGAAATGTGTGCCCTGCTATATCTTGATTTAAAAACACTTCAAAACTCTTATTTTGAAACTTTTTTTTTTGCCAAGGTATCAAAACATATAAATGCATAGTAAGTGTAAAAGTATCTATTTAAATAAAATAATAATGAAAGTGAAATTCAAGCTTTGGAGTTATGTGAGGATGAAATATCTTGGATGTATTGCTGGATTTCTGTTTCAACAGCAATGAATAATAGAGGTCGACTGATTGATCAGTTTTGATGATTAATCAGCACTGATAGTCGATTGCTGGAATTATCGGCTAAAATCCATGCAGATGATCAAAGGGTGTAGGTTTGATTTTGGCACTGATGGAGACATAACAGCAGAAACAGACATTTCATTGTTTGATCAAAATTATTGCTAGGGACAATTTAGTAGTGTCTGATATTGGTAGGATCATGTCATAGTGTCTCTACTAAATTCTACACCATTGAAAACCATAACAAGCGATGTCTGACTTTGGAAACTATATTCTGTCCTTAAATATGAAGAGGTCAAAAACAGATTAATGAGTTACTCCAAATTTCACAAAAAGCTAATGGATGTAATTATAATACAAGTCAGACATTGAAGTGAGTTGCTGTTTGAGTTTGTCTCTTCTGAGGAAGATTCATTCACTTGTTTTCTACCCACACAGAGACATTTTGGTCAGACTGATGAATGTTCATCTAATCTAATTTTGTAAATTACTTTTCTTTCTGTTTTAAAGATGTTTTCTTTGGATTTTTTGGCTACTCAAAAGAGAATATAGGAAAATATAACTTTAGTTGTGTTTCCTGCTACCTAAACTTCACATAAACAAAAATCTGGCTCTATATTCACGTGTCGTCTTAAGGTGAAAAAAAACCCCAGCACGATTACCCAGGTGAAAAAAAAACAGCATGATTACCCAGGTGCACTTCCATAATATACCTAAAGTGCTCTATGTTCTCGCACTAATTTTGTATTTAATATACTAAAAATGATGATTTAGTACTTAAGATAAACTTGAGATCATCTTGTACTCAACTGTGCTATTTTGGGAGACCATGAATATGAACTAAAATGAACCCATCTTTCATACACTAGTACACTCAAGTGCACTGCAAGTGGTGACTAAATACATCTTTTATTACAGAGATAGTATGTTTAAAGTGCATTTTAGTTCATAATCATGGTGTCCCAAAATAGCACAGTTGACTGTAGTTGAGAGATTCCTTCTGCTATTGAACGTAAAATAATATATTTGGAACAATACTGGTAATCAGACAGTTGCTGGGCCCACATTCTGGGACCAGAAACTGGTTATGATCACTTTTCAAAATATCTTCTTTTATGTTGAGGAGAACAAAGACATTCATAGAGGTTTAGAACAATTTGAGGATAAGTATATGATGACAGTATCTTCATCTTTGGGTGAACTATCCTTTTAAAATCTCATCATATAATCCAGGATCTCAAATAACCTAAAACTACACATGCTTTATCTTTAACTATTAATGTTGATTTAAGACACAGATAAGACAGACATTTTGACATAACTTTGTGTATTTGAACGTTTAAGCACAAGGGGCCTCATTTATAAAATGTGCTTACGCACAGATTTGATCTTAGAGTGTGCGTACGCTAAAATCCACGGCAACGTTCAGATTTATAAAAACGGTCTGACGTGGAAAAGTACTTACCGCCACGTCAGGGTCTGAGCAGGCGTACGCACTTTTCCTTGCGGCAAAGTCAGAGTACTGCAGCTATTTGAACATTTAGGC
This sequence comes from Sinocyclocheilus grahami, assembly GCF_001515645.1. NCBI lineage: Eukaryota > Metazoa > Chordata > Actinopteri > Cypriniformes > Cyprinidae > Sinocyclocheilus > Sinocyclocheilus grahami. The sequence continues at coordinate 584,794 of NW_015506264.1, read as the reverse complement.
TGCAATAATAATAAAATCGGTGTACGTGCAAGCACCGAATTCATCATAAACAACAGATGCAGTGTAAGAGATTAATTGTGCAGTGTAGTCAGATTTTTTATTAACGGCAGTTTTTGCGAGATTAAACTGACCTTTTTAGTAGCCTAATGTTGAGTTCTTTACTCGCTTTCTGTACACAGTTTATTCCATGTTGTTGTGTTTTGGATTATTTTATTTTACAAGAGAACTTGCGAAGTCTTGATTTACTACTAATGTGTAAAATAGAAAAAAAAATGCATAAACGCATCTCCGACTGTTTTGTCTGTGTAGCCTATAACAATAGGCCTATGTCTTGCAATAACGGTTTTGTAACAGATTCTATTCAATAACATTGTTCACTGTTTTTGTAACGGAGGGAACACAGGAAGCGTGCGGATCCATCTGCAAGGCTTTATTCAAAAACAGGCATAGATCAGAATCAGAATCAGAATCAGAATGAGTTTTATTGCCAGGTATGTTTACACATACGAGGAATTTGTTTTCATGACAGAAGCTCCACAGTGTAACAGAATGACAGTGACAGAACAAAAACACAGATTCTTAGATCAGACAATGGCAAACATGTATATTGATGGCAAGGCAAGAGGGATAATCCAGGTACAAGGCAAAGGTCCAGGCAGGGGAGAACAGTATCCAATTGGGCGAGACTTGAGGGATAATCCAGGTAAACAGGCAGTGATCAGAAACAGACAAGGCAAGACGATGAAAACAAGACACTAGACTCGATAATGCAGCTATCGCTAGATGAGTGATACACACAGAACAATACACGAGACTAAAACAGAAAACACGGAATGGCTCGATAAGGCAGCTAACACTTGGGGAGTGGAAAATGCAAAACAATACACGGCCCTGAGAGAGAGGAAGTCCATAGCTTATGTAGCATGTCTGATTGGATTCAGCTGTGTGTGTAATCAGTGCAATGGATGATGGGAACTGTAGTCCGTGGTGAGGTACAACAGTCTGTGTAGTGTGAGAGTCAATGTAATGGTAGAATGATCCCTAGTGGCAATCGGCCGGAAGGCCAAGGACCGGATTCGTGACAAATGGAACAGGAGCCCACCAGGGCGGAGCAGACAGAGTAGGAGCCCACCCTGGGCCTAACTCAGGGACATGGACACTTCCTGGGCGGAACTGAGGATCTGGAGCCCTTCCAGGGTGGTACTGGGGATCAGGATAGCGCTTACGTGATATGCAGCTCTCAGTGATATGTGTCGGGTCCCTGCTATAATAGCAGCAACATTCACAAATGTTTACAGAACAAGCGGGAACCCAGTGTGCCTGTAGTTTTCTGTAGACTTTTTTGATAGAAAGTCTAAGGCCTTCTTAAGCCGTACGGCTGACTTATCTAATCTGCGGCCTGTTATGCATCAAACTAATATTGCTGTTGAGACAAAATGCAATGCCATCAAGTTAGCATTTTTAAACATTCGCTCACTAAAAAATAAATCATTTCTAATCAATGACTTAATAACCACAAACAACCTGGATTTTATGTTTCTAAATGAAACATGGCTAGAAGACAGCTGCAGTGCAACGGTCCTCAATGAAACAGCCCCTCCTAACTTCACTTTCATGAGTGTTTGCAGGACTGTTAGGAGAGGTGGAGGTGTAGCTGCTCTATTTAAAGATGTCTATCAATGCAAGCAAGTGTCATTTGGTCAGTACTTGTCTTTTGAATATCTCACAGGCAGCTGACCACTTTGTCTGGATCGGTGAAGTAGAACTATTTGCCGTTGTGTGAGACCCTCAGTTTAGCAGGGTATTGCAGTTCATATTTGACTCCGAGTTTATCCTTCAGCAACTCCCTCACGTGTTTGAAAAGTGTGCGGCGCTTTACCACAGCAGGCGCATAGTCTGGAAAGATGTTGATTATTTGGCCCCTGAAGAGAACCTGCTGCACATAGTTTTTCCATTTTTGTAGCATAAACATCATCAAACCGATGCGAGCTTCGGATCTTCCAATGTTTCTCTATGGCACTAAAACCTAAAGATGTCAGAGTTCCGCTCCCCGTGCAACTGATATTCAACTGCCATTGGCTCATCTGCATTGAAGGGGAGGGGCTTACCGATAGGTCAGTTCAAAGGATTCACTTTAATCTCTCTCTGTTATAGTTCATTTCAGCAGAAGAGATCAGAACCAGAGCCCAGCTGTGTGTCTATGAGGAGTGACGCATCTATGGGACATCCAATACAGTTTAAGAGTGGAGATACAAATACTGATCTCAGGTACATTTTTATATAAATGTAATTATAGCATTATAGTATTTTCTGTAATATATGAGGATTTTCTTGTATATTGCTAATGGATATATCTTTATCTGATATTCTAACATATATGGCCCTGTCCCAAATGGCACCCTAAACCCTTGTGTTCTTCCTTGGAGTCCACACTCTCGTGACATAATGCTGCTTTTACTGTCGAGTAGAAGTCTGCTGCAGAAGTGCGCAAAGGGGGCGCTTGCGAGCATCCTTCTGAAAGCTAAAATGACGAATGGGACACCCTACGGTCTCGTGGATTTAAAGGTCCCATATTGTCAAAACTGAGGATAACTGAGGTCTAGAGGCTATTTAACTACCATATAAGTTTCAAAACAGTCAGTCCACAGTAAAATGCACAGAGCCTGCATAAAGTAGCTGTGATTTTTCACAAACCGTTGTGACTTCTGTAAAAAGTTGATGTCAGAACTATACAGTCACTGCCTTCAGTCACCACCCCGAGCACCGCCCACCGTCCCACTCTACTTTTGCCAAACCCCCAGACAACATCGCATTCATGCCATTGCTGAGCAACAACAACACGGAAACATGTCGAAAAGGTTAACTTTAACCACAAAACTAGATCGGCCGACCTGTAACATTACACTCTCACTCAAAGGATGGACGATCTGACAGGATTGTTAATATGAGGTGGATCACATCTAACCTGTATAGTAAAGACAAACTCACTGTGTCTATCTAGTCATGATGAAGATGTATATACATTTCAATTTCAGCAGGCAACTATTTTTACAGCTACATTATTGTTCCAGCCACAATTAATCACAACAATGTATATACAATTACAAACGATTATATATAAATTGTCAGTTTGTTGTTTTACACACATGCACACAGACATTATTTCATACACGTCGTGAGATGCAAGAAACATAGACATATGGCAAGAAATCTGTAGACGC
>NW_015506264.1:573767-581303 GCF_001515645.1 Sinocyclocheilus grahami | reverse complement strand
TGCATTTCTTCTCATTTATTCCATTGTATATGAGCTCAGAGAGGTGTTTATATTAAAGAAAACATAAGAAAATATTCAAAACATGGAAATAAAATGTCTAACATGTATATAATTAAAATTATATGTGGTGTCCTCACGTTGATCAGATGTTCTGGTGAATCAACCACATGCAGCTCATATTGTTCCCAAACTCAAAAGCGTGAGTCTCTTCCTGCAGCTTCAAGAACAGCTTTACTGATCAGCAGCTTCAGTGTGATTAGGAGCAGGTGTAGGGGGGCTTTAGGAATAGACACAAGTAAGGACACTAGAAGGCAGCATCTGTTTATAATGAATAGAATCATATAAAGAATATGTTATTACGTACTGTTTTGTAAAGCACTGCAATACATTGAGGTGTAAGTACTATCTGCCACAATTTACATAAACTATAAATAATATCTCACAGTGTAGGTGATCTCAGGTTTTGCTATCCTTGGGCGATGGAGGAGAAACACACACACATACACACACACACACCACTGCTCCATACATATTAATACAGATCAAAATAGCACTATAAAGATCAGCTGTGTAATGAATAGTGTGATTAAACTGATTTGTATGAATGTCTTCATAAGACAGATAATTTGGTTAAAAATACTAAGTGCAATAAATAAATATTATTTATCTTTCTAAAATGAGGCTTTAAATGATTTATGATCATGTTTTTTTGTTCTTTGACATTTTAAATCGCAGTCCAATGATGCATCATACATTGATTTGTACTTTCTCTTTACTAATGGATTCACAGCTAAACTGATCTTAGAGAGTGAAGAGTGTGTCATTGTTCTCTACAGGTTGAGTGATTGTGGCATCACAGATGAAGGTTGTGCTGCTCTGGCTCCAGCTCTGAGATCAAACCCCTCACACCTGAGACACCTGGATCTAGGAGATTCAGGAGTGAAGTTACTCTCTGATCTGAAAGATGATCCACATTATAAACGGGAGAAAATGTACTATTGTGCGTATATTGATTTTTAAATCTTTTAAAATGTCCAAACTTTTGCAACAGGCCTCTTATGTGTGTAACTGGAGAATATAAGATAATAATTCAGCTCCACTTAAGTCTCTGTACTTTAAACTGTTTAATTCTGTGATGATCTATAAATAAATGAATATTTTCATCTCTGTGTGTAAGTGATAAAGAGAGAGTTGTTGATCATTCACTGTTATTAAGCTCTGATCAGTTGTTTATTCATATATAAAGGGCCTGATCTCTCTGATGTTGTGCAATGCAAACCTGCAAGATCGAGCATTCTTTGCAATGTAGTCTTTGAAGGTCAGCTGGTCCTCAAAGATTACACCAAGATATCTGACCGAAGTTGGAGTAATTGTAGAAGGACCTAGCTGGATGGTGAAATCATGCTGTAGATTTGGAGTGGCAGGGAAGACAAGAAGCTCAGTCTTTGCCAGGTTGAGCTGTAGGTGATGCTCTTTCATCCATGCCGAGATGTACACCAGGCAGCCTAAGATCCGTGCAGCTACCGTTCGATCATCCGGTTGAAATGAGAGATAGAGCTGTGTATCAGAATCAGAATCAGAATCAGAAAGATCTTTATTTCCAAGTATGCTTGCGCATACAAGGAATTTGTTTTAGTGACATAAGCTTCCAGTACACAGAGACAACAACAACACAGACAAAAAAAATCTTCAGCATAGCAATGGTTGGAGAAGCCATGTGCCTGTATGATGGAACCCAGTGATGTAGTGTATATGAAGAAGAGGAGGGGTCCAAGAACTGATCCTTGATGAACCCCAGTGACCAGTTGATGTGCTTTGGATACCAATCCGCAAGACTTCCGTGACTGACAATAGCGCAGTCTCAATTGAATGGCCACACCTGAAACCTGACTGGTTAGCATCCTGTTTGTTGTTCTGTGAAAGAAACAATGATACCTGGTTGAAAACAACTCGTTCAAGGGTTATCGCTATGAAAGGAAGGAGAGAGACAGGTCTGTAGCTGTCTATAAGAGAAGTGTTTGATGTAGGTTTTTTGAGCAGCAGGGTTACCCGAGCCTGCTTTAATGCAGTGGGGAAGGTACCTGTGAGGAGAGATGTGTTGATGATGTGTGTGATTGCTGGTAAGAGTGTAGGAGAGATTGCTTGGAGAAGGTGTGAGGGGATTGGGTCCAGAGGGCATGTTGTAGGATGGCTGGAAAGGAGAAGTTTGGATACTTCTGCTTCAGTGAGGGGGCAGAAGGAGAAGATGTGAGTTTTAGCAGTGGGTGTGGTTGGTTTGAGGTCCTGTGTGTGTGGGGCTGAGAATTGACTACTGATTGTTCTAGTTTTGTCTGTGAAGAATGTGGCGAAATCATCAGCTTTTATAGAAGTGATGGAGGGAGACAGAGGAGAGAATTTAATGTTTTGAAGAGATTACGTGTGTCTGGAGCACTGTTGATCTTGTTATGGAAATATGAAGATTTGGCAGTATGGACTTCAGCAGAGAAAGAGGAAAGCAAAGACTGATATATACTCAGGTCTGACAGATCTTTTGATTTGCACCATTTTCTCTCTGCTGCCCTGAGTTTGGTCCGATGCTCACAAAGAACATTGGATAACCAGGGGTTAGAAGGGGCAGCCCGTGCTGGCCTGGAGGAGAGAAGACAAATATCGTCTAGACAAGAAGTTAAAGTAGAGCATAAAGTGTCAGTTGCTGCATTCACATCCAGAGATGAGAAATGGGTAGGTGAGGGAAGAAAGGAGGATACTACAGAGGAAAGATAGGAGGATGAAAGGGAGCGTAGGTTTTGTTTAAAAGTATCCAGTATTGGGGGTGGTGGCACACAGGTAGCAAAATGTAGTTTAAATGTAATGAAGAAATGGTCAGAGATATGTAGGGGTTCTACCAAAAGTTTGTAAATACATTTTTGTAATTGTGTAAATTAAGTCAAGTTGGTTGCGTGATTTGTGCGCGCTTGTGGTGGTAAGTCGTTTGAGATCAAATGAAGCAAGGAGTGAATGGAAGTCTATAGCATAAGGCTTGTCCAGATTAATGTTAAAGTCGCCAAAGACTAAAAGTGGACTGCCATCCTCCGGGAATGAGGACAGTAGCCCATCCAGCTCTTCTAGGAAAGTGCCTAGAATTTGTCCAGGAGGGCGGTAAATTACCACAACCTGGAGTTTTATAGGAGCTGTTACAGTGTCCGCATGAGATTCAAATGAGCTATAATTGCATAAGGGAGAGTGGGTTGAGTATTTCCAATTGTTAGAAATGAACAGACCAGTTCCCCCACCCCGGCCAACCTGACGGGGGGTGTGAGAGAAAGACAAATTGTTAGCTAGAACAGCTGGGGTTGCTGAGTCTTCTGGATGAATCCAGGTCTCAGTCAAGCCCAAGATGCTGAGTGTGGATTGTAAAGAAAAAGCCGAAATGAAGTCTGCTTTGTTGACAGCTGACTGACAATTCCAGAGAAAGAAAGAGGTGCAGTAGAGGATGTAGAGAGAGGGTGCAGGTTAGCAAGATTGCGTTGTCGTCTGCGTGTGATGTTAGAGCGTTGTCGAGAGACAACCGTAATGTATTGGAAACACACGATAGAGGTGGAAAAGCGAGGGCAGAAAAGCAGAGTGTGTAAAGGGAGGATAAAAAAAATACTTAAGTACGTTGCTGGTTTCGTTGCTTGGTGAAGTCACGCAGGTCAAGTCGCAGGTCTTTACACTCGCCGGTTTTCACACCAGGAGGCTGAACACGAGGGCTGAACGCTTCCGCTGACGCGGCACAGACATCAACTGAATACACAGTCTAAGACACTACAGTGAAAACATCTGTGGCCACCTTCTAATTAGCACAGCCAATAGCCTATAGCAGGGCAATTACTCAAATCGAAACTACAGTTGGCACTTAAGTGCAGGAAGGGAGCATGCAGATAACACAGGCTCCTTCTAAGCCGACGGCTATTATTATAATTACCAGTAAGTGCAATCAAAAATACAAACAGTGAAAATACAAAGTAGAAATAGGTAGAAAACACAATATTCCTTCCTAGCAGCAAGTAATAATTTAAACCACAGATCTACAAACAAGTATTAAGCAAAGCACTCACACACTGCCGTCCATCTCTTCTGTTGACTAATCGCTTCTCCAGGCTAAGTACCAGGCAAAGGGTCAAACAATCCAAACAACAGAGTCCCAAACACAGGCAAACAGGGAAATCCAGGAAACCAGGCACAAGATCAAAACCATAACACATGTAAAGAGAGAGAGTGCTCAGAAATGCAGTGTAACACAAACAAGACTTCCCAATGAGAGAGTGAAAACACAGGGCTTATATAGGTAACAAATATTATATAAATATATTATAAAAAGAGGGATGCACGAGAGAGCCAGAAGTAGAATAGAGAAGTTATTATCAAATCAATCTATAACAAAAAAAAAGAACAATGTAGAATATAACAGTCAGGAATTTGCTGTCCGTGCCCCTAAGCTTATTAATCTGTTGTTTACCCTCTTCATATTTAAGGAGAGAACCAATGTTTGACATCTCTTATGATTCTCAAGGGTGTAGGTATTAGTAGAAACACGATGACATGTCCCTAAAAATATTAGACACTACTAAATTGTCACTAGCAATTATTTTGATCCCCACAAATGCCAAAAATCAAACCTACACCCTTGGTGAGGTTACATGTAAAGTATTACCACTGCAGGATGTTTTACAGTAGGCTTCAATAGCGATTGTGTGTGGAACAGATGTGCTACAGCATCACGAGACATGTACAGTTCTTTCTTAAACACCAAATAGCATATGTAGTGAACATTAATGTTATTCATCATAATAACAAATCAATGCTGAGTCTATGAGTTTGCTTGGTTGTGCTCCACAAAATGGAGTCATTTCAGAATTATATACTGCAAAAATGATGTGATTAATAAGTATGTAATAACATATTTTTTCCCCATTATTTTAACTCATCAAATTAATTAAACAAATTTTAGCTTCATTTGTAAGTGAAGGATCTGAGGATCCTTAAATGCAGCCTGGGTGTGTTTTTTTGTTTTGTTTTCTCAAGAGAGCAATCATACGTTTGTGTTATGTTTTATTTTCTTTCTTTTATATTTATTTATTCATTAATTCATTTATTCTTCATTAATTTATTCTATTATAATAATTTATTATTTAATCATTTTTATTTTCCATTTAATCATATAATCATTTATAATAATCATTATAGTAATTTATTTACCCATTTCATTGATTCATTAATTGATTTCATTTATATTATATTGTTGTTTTTTATATAGTTTTTCTATTGTTGTTTAGTGTTATGACTGTGTGGTTTCAAGTGCTGTATGTCTTCATGAATAAGAGATACGAGGGAATGTTTATGGAAACTCAAGGATTATGGGATTTTGTTTTGAAGCAGTTTTGGTATAACAATACTTGTTGAATCTGTGTTCTTCAGACGAAGTCTGAGCATTGAAACATACGCAACTAAGACTATTCATTAAACTCTGCTCCTTTTTATCATCATCACTTCATCTCCTGCTTTTTATCTTCATTGGCTTTTTCCTCAGTCAACATCTTTGCTGATAGAACACTGTTAATAGAGTTTTGGGTTGGATCTTAATTATCTGGCATCGAGGCATGATCTAACATAAGTTCCCCTTCACAGGAACTCGAGCTGCATCGAGATTCGCTTTGGGAACACCCCTGCGTGACCGCTTTCTGAAGCACGTGTAAAATCAGTCCAGTGGAGCAGCGAGACGTCACGAGCGGGGTGACGTGAGCGCCAGGAAGTATAAAAGTGCATCCGGCAGAGCACAAGTTTAGCGCTCTGTGTATGTGTCAGTCTATTTAATGTTGTCTGTCAGTCCACAAGCATTCAAAAGAATATGTCAAAGTCTAAACTAATATCTATGGCGAGCATTACAGACGTTGTGTGCCTCCCTGCCCACACTATCTGGCAGCGGGGGATACACACGATCTGTGTGTTGTTTGTTTAGGAGCGGAGCATGCACGGTCAGCTTTCGATGAGCTGATTGTCATCACTGCGAGTTACTCTCGCTGCGTATGCTCCGCTCTCGTCTGGCTGTGTTTGATGAGAGCGGCCAGGCTCACGATCCCGCTGGCAGCGGTCCTGCTGTTGCCGAGGCACGGCGTAGACTGTTGTCGTGGGGATCGCAGGTGGATTTAGCGGAGGGATCCGAGACGGGCTCGTCCTTTTCTCGGTCCTCACCTGCTTGATCCGCAGCTCTCTCTCAGTGTTCGGAAGCCCACGCTGCGGTTTCTTCCCCCCCCAGAGCCAGACGCTTCATCTATCTTCGTCCGAGGAGGTGGATGTGATGAGTGTCGAGACTGTGGACTCGCCACCACAGTCCCTCGCGTATGAGGTGTGATTCGGGCAGTAGCCAAAATAAAATATTGTTTGGCCAGCTGAGAAACAGGACGCTCGTCCTAAAAGTAATTAGACAAGCGTTTTCTGAATCCAGATCACAGCCCTCGTTTCAACTGGGTCATTCCCACACTAGTGGGCCCCGAGCAGGCTCTGGTAATGGAACAAGAAGTAGATACTCTCTTGAGGAAGGGGGCCATAAAACGTGTTCCTCCTCTCTCTCGCTCTCTCTCTCTCTCGAGAGAGAGCGTCCGGGTTTTACAGTGGTTGCCTCATCATTCCGAAGAAGGATGGGGGGTTGCATCCGATTTTAGATATCAGTCGTCTGAACCGCGTTATCAAATGGCTTCGGTTCAAGATGCTCACTATCAAGCAGATAATATCTCAAATCCAGACTGAGGACTGGTTTGTTACGATAGACCTCAAAGACGCTTATTTCCATGTTTCCATCCTTCCTCAACACTGGAAGTTCCTGAGGTTTGCTTTCGGGGGCGAAGCATACCAAAATCGAGTTCTTCCCTTTGGCCTGTCACTCTCACCCCGCACTTTCACGAAGTGTGTGGATGCATCTCTGGCTCCTTTGCAACTCCAGGGCATCCGCATTCTCAATTACATCGATGATTGGTTGATACTAGCTCGATCGGAGCAGTTGGTGGCTCGGCATCGAGATGTCGTCCTCGCCAATATGAGAGAGCTGGGGTTAAGACTAAACGCCAAGAAGAGTGTACTTTCTCCACTACAGAGAACCACTTATTTAGGCATGGTGTGGGATTCTACCATGATGCAAGCACGTTTGTCTCCTGCTCGTATCTAGTCAATCCTCACGACAGTCAACAATTTCAGAGGCTGTTGGGTTTGATGGCAGCGGCGTCCAACGGTATACCTTTTGGCCTGCTGTATATGAGACCCTTGCAGTGGTGGCTCAGGACCAAGGGATATTCCCCCGAGTGGGAATCCACTTCGCGTGATCAATGTCACGCGGCGATGCTTACGTGCCTTGGACATGTGGAAGAAACGTTGGTTCCTAGTTCAAGGCCCAATGTTAGGGGCTCCTTGTCGTTGTGTAATGCTAATGACAGATGCCTCTCTCACGGGCTGGGGGGCGGTCATGAGTGGTTGCTCTGCCCAGGGTCTGTGGGAAGACCATCATCTCACTTGGCACATCAA
>NW_015506264.1:570286-571729 GCF_001515645.1 Sinocyclocheilus grahami | reverse complement strand
CCTCACAGAGGTTCATTGATACCCCTGCCACCCTCGGTTCTTCAGGGCTCAGTGAGCTCCGACGAGTGAAAATCCCAGCTGCCGCCCGGCAACGGTACGGCAAGGGAGAGCTCGCCCCCTCAAGTGAAGAGGCTACAGCAGTCAGGTCGGTTGTTCCCTGCCGGTCATCCGCTTCAGGGCACTGAACTGGCTCCTCTAATAAAACCAGAGGCCAGCCTCGAGAGGCTGGTTCCCTTTGTAGATTTTCTGGCAGTGTGGGAACTTCTGCCAAATATATCAAAACGGGTCCTGCAGGTTGTAGAGAAAGGCTACAGAATCCAGTTCGGTTCTCGTCCTCCTTGTTTCAACTGGGTCATTCCCACACTAGTGGGCCCCGAGCAGGCTCTGGTAATGGAACAAGAAGTAGATACTCTCTTGAGGAAGGGGGCCATAAAACGTGTTCCTCCTCTCTCTCGAGAGAGAGAGAGAGAGCGTCCGGGTTTTACAGTGGTTGCGTCATCATTCCGAAGAAGGATGGGGGGTTGCATCCGATTTTAGATATCAGTCGTCTGAACCGCGTTATCAAATGGCTTCGGTTCAAGATGCTCACTATCAAGCAGATAATATCTCAAATCCAGACTGAGGACTGGTTTGTTACGATAGATCTCAAAGACGCTTATTTCCATGTTTCCATCCTTCCTCAACACTGGAAGTTCCTGAGGTTTGCTTTCGGGGGCGAAGCATACCAAAATCGAGTTCTTCCCTTTGGCCTGTCACTCTCACCCCGCACTTTCACGAAGTGTGTGGATGCATCTCTGGCTCCTTTGCAACTCCAGGGCATCCGCATTCTCAATTACATCGATGATTGGTTGATACTAGCTCGATCGGAGCAGTTGGTGGCTCGGCATCGAGATGTCGTCCTCGCCAATATGAGAGAGCTGGGGTTAAGACTAAACGCCAAGAAGAGTGTACTTTCTCCACTACAGAGAACCACTTATTTAGGCATGGTGTGGGATTCTACCATGATGCAAGCACGTTTGTCTCCTGCTCGTATCTAGTCAATCCTCACGACAGTCAACAATTTCAGAGGCTGTTGGGTTTGATGGCAGCGGCGTCCAACGGTATACCTTTTGGCCTGCTGTATATGAGACCCTTGCAGTGGTGGCTCAGGACCAAGGGATATTCCCCCGAGTGGGAATCCACTTCGCGTGATCAATGTCACGCGGCGATGCTTACGTGCCTTGGACATGTGGAAGAAACGTTGGTTCCTAGTTCAAGGCCCAATGTTAGGGGCTCCTTGTCGTTGTGTAATGCTAATGACAGATGCCTCTCTCACGGGCTGGGGGGCGGTCATGAGTGGTTGCTCTGCCCAGGGTCTGTGGGAAGACCATCATCTCACTTGGCACATCAATTGCCTGGAAATGCTGGCCGTGTTTCAAGCTCTGACACACTTCCTTCCAGACC
>NW_015506264.1:566530-570227 GCF_001515645.1 Sinocyclocheilus grahami | reverse complement strand
CATTCTTCACCCCCGCCCGGAGTTATGGAAGCTGTGGGCATGGCCCCTGAGGGGGCACAGCTCCTAGCATCTGGTCTCTCAACTGAGGTTGTTCAGACTATACTCCAGTCAAGATCTCCCGCCACTAGGAAACTGTACGCCTTAAAGTGGAAGGTTTTCACTTCATGGTGCGGACAGCGACTGCAAGACCCAGTCAACTGCCCAATTGGTACAGTTCTGGAGTTTCCGCAGGGTTATCTCCCTCCACTCTGAAGGTATACCACGCCCTTCTGGGTGGTCTATCATTGGGAAGACACCCACTTATCACTCGTTTCCTCCATGGCACCCTGAGGCTGAGGCCGGTACAGCGCACTAAGGTGCCCTAATGGGACCTGGCTGTGGTTCTGGAGGGCTTATGCAATGCCCCCTTTGAACCCATAGAGGAAGTTTCAGTCAAGTTGCTCACGCTCAAGACAATCTTTCTCCTCAATATTTCCTCACTTAAAAGGATCGGGGATCTGCAGGCACTTTCTGTTTCGTGCCTGGAATTTGCTCCAGGCATGGTTAGGGCATTCCTTTACCCGAGGGTCAGGTATGTCCCTAAGGTGCCCGCTTCTTCGCCAGGGCCCGTAGTACTTCAGGCATTCTGTCCTCCTCCATTCCAGGAAGTAGGCCAAGAAAGGCTTGATCTGCTCTGTCCAGTTAGACCACTGGATGCTTATGCACACAGAGCTGCCCCGTGGCGTAAGGCAGATCAGCTGTTTGTTTGCTTTGGTCCGCCAAAGAGAGGATCTCCGGCGACCAAGCAGACTATGAGTAGGTGGGTGGTCGAGGCCATCTCACTAGCCTACAAGTCCTCTGGACTCCCGTCACCTATGGGGGTTAGAGCACACTCGACCAGGAATATGGCGGCCTCCAAGGCTTTCAACTTGGGTATGGCCTTGCAGGACATTTGTGCTGCGGTGGGCTGGTCCTCTCCGCACACTTTTGTCCGCTTCTATAACCTAGACCTGGCATCTACCCCAGGTTCCCAAGTTCTCTCTTCGTGATGTGCTCATAAGATACACACACAGGCAGGGACTTGGTAGTATGGCGCAGTGGGTATTCTCGTTCCCAAAGCGAATCTCGAAACAGCTCGAGTTCCTGAAGGGGAACGTCTCTAGGTTACGTATGTAACCATGGTTCCCAGAGGGAACGAGATGCTGCGTCTCTTTGCCGTACTCCATGCATCCCTCCAGGCGCTACTTCATTAAAAATCAAGTCAGGAATCTTGGTGTGATTCTGGAGACAGACCTTAGTTTCAGTAGTCATGTCAAAGCTGTAACTAAATCAGCATACTATCATCTCAAAAACATTGCAAGAATTAGAGGTTTTGTTTCCAGTCAAGACTTGGAGAAACTTGTTCATGCCTTTATCACCAGCAGGGTGGACTATTGTAATGGTCTCCTCACCGGCCTTCCCAAGAAGACCATTAGACAGCTGCAGCTCATCCAAAACGCTGCTGCCAGAATTCTGACTAGAACCAGAAAATCTGAGCATATCACACCAGTCCTCAGGTCCTTACACTGGCTTCCAGTTATATTTAGGATTGATTTTAAAGTACTTTTACTCATTTATAAATCACTCAATGGCCTAGGACCTAAATACATAGCAGATATGTTAAGAGACGTTAGCCTATACAAGGTTCAACTTGATTTTTAAAGTCAATTTAATGTAGGTAATTTAAGTTGAAATGACACGTAATAACCAGTGGCAGAGCTAGAGTTTTATAAATGGGGTGGCCAGGGCTAATTCAGGGGATCCATAGAAAATCAGTGTATAATGCCAGTGAGGCATAAAAGAGAATGAATAAATCGATTGCTGATTGCTTCACATTACCCCACATTAGCTATACATACTGTAACTTCAAATGTCAGTCTATTGGAACTTATTTCTCTTATTCCCATCATCTGATTAACCAGTGGTTGGAGCAAAAGGTCTAACATTAACTTATACAGTGAATTTTGTAAATGTTATTAAGAAAATCTAAAACTTCAACTTATTTCAAACAGGGCTGCCAACTTTTGAGCTCAGCCTAGAGTGAGATTTGTTCAGGAATAATTAACAAGCTTGCGATTAAGAACATGTTATTTTTTTCTAAATTTTTCCAAACTAAACTGCACAGGGAACCCTATTGTTAAGGTTAAAAGTAACAATTGATTTGTATACAAGTTCATAGACTATTTTTTATAATAACGTTATATCTATACATTTTTATTAATTATAATAAAAAAATAACGATATGGGTATAAATGTAATTTTTGCAAAATTCTCCTCTCTAGTGTACATTTTTCTCGCTAGTTTATGGACACTGAATGGATTTTCTGAGGTTATGTGACAATGTTTTCAAGCTGCTGTCTTTCCACGGTTGAAACACTCATTGAGGGATTACATGGTGAGGCAATATTTAGTAAGTTATAATGTATCTTTCAACATGCCCTCAGACGTTCATTCATATTTATTTCATGCTAATTAGAATGCACTCTTGCTTTGCTTGAACTGAGACGAAGTGCGAGTGCGTGTGAACTGTCACGCCACTAAAGAGCTCCAAAACTGTATTTATCGTTTGAAATTCTTAATAAAACGATCAGAATTTGAATGCTGAGACTTTTTCTATTATCAAAAGTAACCTGTTCAGTCTTGTTTGTCCTCTTTGCTCTGGGATGTTTTTCACTTCGTAAGGAAATGATTGTGTGGTGGGAGAGAGTTTAGCCGAGGGTGGAAGGAACACCAGACAAGTCACATCCTTGAGTTCGAGGCAAAAATAAATGCTTCTTTTTTTCAAAACAATTAAACAAAGAAAGTTAAATAGTAGCATATCAAGTGCGGTGGCACCCGATCAGATATCAGGGGTGTCCAGTCCACTGGCTCCACCACTGATTAGATAAAGCTGTGATGGTGTCGCTCCAGGATCAGTAGCTGAGCTTCAGCACACCCTCAGCACTGGACAAACATCTCAGCGTTTCACTGGCGTGACATTAACTGCTTCACCAGGTCAAGAAGAAGCCCATGTTATTGGCCACCTTCTCAGACTCCTGCAGATAATTCAATATAGCAATATTCCAGTAGTCTTTCTCCAGGAAATCTGATAGGCTTCATCCACACCATATTTTGTCTTGAGGAACATAAGAGACATCTTGCTTCCTTGTGTGAAATAAGCTGGTGTTATTATTATTTATATACTTTTAATTACAAAACCTGCATGATTAACGTACAATGTTTGGATAATGAACATTTCATTTGCTTTGATATACTGGACACAGGACACAAATGGCGCTTTTCCACTGCATGGTACGACTCGGCTCGGTTTGCGTTTCCACTGCAGTTCAGTACCGCTTTAGAGTTGGCGGGATTATTCACATGTCATTATAGTTGCGCCGCCTCTACTACCACGACTCCTAAAAAAAACCTTTTTCATTCCGGGTCGCCCCATCAAGCTCTCGCTGGATCCGCTCCTCTGCTATCAACGAGAGGACAATCTGTTCTTCCACAACAGACAACAAAACTTTTTGGTTGTTAAAAAAAAGGTGCGCTTGTTCAAAACAGTTGCGTTGGATCCTTCACTGGCTGTGCTGATTTAAATCTAGCGGTTCTGTTGTGTTTGTGTCGCAAGTTCAGTGACGCAGGTAGTGACGATTCTCTCCGGCCAATCCGTGATCAGCAGAGTTTACACGTCACG
>NW_015506264.1:563403-565796 GCF_001515645.1 Sinocyclocheilus grahami | reverse complement strand
ATGGTACTAAAAAAAGTACCAGGTACCAGGTACTGTACCCAGTGGAAACCCCCCAAAAGTGAACCGTACCGAGCTGTACCATGCAGTGGAAAAGCGCCAAAAGTAACATGCTCACATAAAAATCTATTTAATATCTCAACTATCTCTCCTAAGTCATTAAATGGAGATTAAACTTCAGCTGAGATGTTGTTTCTCAAATATGTTGACAAATAAACAGACATAATCTCGTGTCTCCAGTAGAGTTTCAGATGAAATCTGAACAATATCTGTGCTCATTTTTGCCAATACGCAAACATCTGCAATCAAAATCTCATTACCTCAATATTGATTCAAATGTTTCTCATCTAATTAGTATATTAACCTTTTTTTCGTCTTGAACTCATAGTTGTGTGAGCTTGAAACTATAATAGAACTTAAAACAAACAAAAAAGAAATGTGTTGTTTATTACTGTAGCCGATGATTTCTGCAAACGTTGGTGTTTACTGTCAGCAAATTCAAGTTACTTTAATGTATTTCGGCTATTCAGTGTTTTGGCAGAAAACGAGCTACTTCTTTACAGCAAATGAACTTCCTCTCAGTCTGAATCACTCTGTTCATGTTTTAGTGGCTGTAGTGTGTAATGAAATTAACTCATTTGTAATTTGTAAGGGACTTAATTAATTCAGGTTTTGATAGGACTCGGATCTGAAGATGCGAAGTCCACCTGATTAAACCGATTTCAAATTTGTTATGTTACACTTTAAATCAACGGTCGTCCAGCGCCATGACCTCAGTATATTTCAACAAATTGACTATGTATTCTCCTGGCCGGAGTTTGCAAGACTTTGCGTTTTGCAGAGTTACGAAGCTTCACCTGAAGTGTTTGAGTTCTAAGATGGTCTTGCTTGTGCGATGTTACGGCATGGGGGCGCTTTGTCGCGCTCACCAAGGTGAAAGCCAAAGTTCTTTTGAGTGAGAGAGCGAGCCAGCGAGCTTGAGAGGCTGGTGTCCATTTTAAGCAGGCTGACCTTTGGTCCGCCCTACGACGCGATCTTCCAATCGGACGCTGTTGCAGGGCTTAGCCACGCCCTGTGTGGTTCCTTTTTTTTCATGCACAAGTCACATGCTCCGTGGGGCGTATTTCTGGAAGTTTTAAATAACTTCTGATAAAAGTATTATCACCAGAGAATGATACAAAATATAAAAGTTTCACTAACACCAATGTTCGGCGAATAAGACAAGCTTTCACCCGATATTAAACTTCACATATTTTACACACGTCTTAAATGCTTTGTCTGCTAAAACGAGTTATAAGGCATATTAAAATATCATGGTTTCAATAACACAACACACATAAATATATACGGCATAACACATGCAGTGGATACAGTGTCACTACTTTTTAAACGATTTGTCTTTTAAAATCATCATGCAAGGTTCTGTTTCTTTGTCTGTGACACAAGAAACGTAAGGGTTTCAGTCATGCAGGAAGCAGGTGGTCAAAAGTCCTGTGGCGTCACACTGTATATCCCGTGTTTGCGGGCCTGAGGGCATCAGTTAATTTACTCATCCTTTTCCTGTTTGGACATAATGATTCCATCCATTGGTGGTCACAAGACATCGGGGTTTCTATATGTTGTGAATGTTGTAACATAAGAACGCGGGTCTGTTGGGGTTTCAGGAAGCAGATGTGATGGGAGTCATGTGTTAGTCACGTCTAGATTGGGCCTGAGGGCACTTGTTAATTTACTCATCCTTTTCCTGTTTGGACATAATGGTTCCATCCATTGGTGGTCACAAGACATCGGGATTTCTATATGTTGTGAACGAACCTTTTCAATCCTTGATACAACGAACGCTTTGTTGTCTCCTGAGTGAATTAGTTTCGATCTCATGAGTAGATGAGTTTACAAGACTGAAAGGTAATTGACCAAGAATATTGGAATCATGTGCTGGGTGATTAGCAAACCTCATAGTAGAGTTTCAGATGAAATCTGAACAATATCTGTGCTCATTTTTGCCAATACGCAAACATCTGCAATCAAAATCTCATTACCTCAATATTGATTCAAATGTTTCTCATCTAATTAGTATATTAACCTTTTTTTCGTCTTGAACTCATAGTTGTGTGAGCTTGAAATTATAATAGAACTTAAAACAAACAAAAGAGAAATGACTTGTTTGTTATTACTGTAGTCAATGATTTCTGCAAACTTTGGTGTGTACTGTCAGCAAATTCAAGTTACTTTCAAGTATTTCGGCTATTCAGTGTTTTGGCAGAAAACAAGCTGCTTCTTTACAGCAAATGAACTTGCTCTCAGTCTGAATCACTCTGTTCGTGTTTTAGTGGCTGTAGTGTATTAGACATGCAAACACTGACCTCCAGTGATCGAGAGGAGTTAGTGACACTTCT
>NW_015506264.1:555173-563385 GCF_001515645.1 Sinocyclocheilus grahami | reverse complement strand
TCAGCGTGACAACATACCCCTATTAATGTCAAAGTGTTTGAATGTTACCTGAGAATGTCCTTTTTTTTTTTTTTTACCTGCTGGATAAAAGTGTAAATGTTTGGGTATGAAGCTGTAGTTTTAAGGTTTGTGTCTGTACAGAAATTGGCTCGCAAAAATATTCACATGAGGGGAAAAAATGTGACAACTTGCCCCACCTTTCCCTACAGTGGTTGTCAGGTCTCAAATATGATAGTAAAATCCATTGTTTTGATTTCAGGAGAAGCAGAAGAGGTCATTCTTGTTTTGAGTCATGTTTGAATCCTCGAGAGTAACATGTTGTTCTTGTGTGGTCTGAGACTGAACATGTAAAAATCACACTGGGCCTCATTTACTCCACTACTGTCTGTTTTTAAACCATGTATATTTTATGGTTTGAGGTTTTAAAGAGTTCTGATACTAAAGTGTTGCTGGCTTCATGAAGCGAGGCTATAAATCAGTTTTCCCCGAAACATAAGGATGAGGAGAACGCCATGAAAACCTGTGATGAATGTTCAATGCGTGACTTTTTTATAGTCCTGTTAAAACTCATGTCTATCCTTTCATGATTTCAATTAATAATACACAAGATGGAAAGAACACTGTGTTAGTATAATCTGTTGTATGTGGACGATTCCCTGCAGACTGGGTGTTTTAAACCGAAAGTGGAGCTTTATTAGTGGTGTTTGCTTAGAAAGGAGTTGCTGGTGTTGTTCACGCTTGAGTTCAGGGATCTGAACAAACTCAAGAGCTGAAGTATTAAACCACACAGTCATGATTATGATATAAACGGTGAAGAAATCCCGCAGACTGTGTTTGCACAAGGTTTCTGCTCATAATGAATCCGTTTCATGATTGATATGATGATTTCTTCCATCCTCTTAGAGGACGTTTCAAAGTCAGACAGAGACTTCTGAAGTTCACGTCTGGCACAGATAGAGACTTTTCTCCATCACGACACGCAGAACAAGCACAGATGTGTGGTATTTATCAAAGAAGATGGTTGAACACAAAGGTCTCCGAGGCCTTGCCATGTTCTGCCATCCGTTCATGGATTTTAAAGGAATAATTCAACCCAAAATGAACTTTTTCTCATTTACTCACCCTTTTGTCTTCTAATACTTGATTGTGTCAAACACAAAAGACGATGTTCGGCAGAATATCTGAGCTGCTAAATTTATTATATGATTTATTTACATTGGTTGAGTAAATAATGAACTATTGCTTTAATAGGTCACTGAATCCTTCATATTGTCTTATTGATTTTTGTTTGGGACAAGTTGAAATTTATATGCATAATATCAAAGCTGAATACTGAAACATATATCAAGAGTGTGTTATGTTATAATTTAATTTAATTCTCTTTTTTGTTTAATTGAAGTTCTTATGTGACAAGTTATACTGCAAATGTAACTGTTTTATAAAATGTATTTGTTCAATTTTATTAAAATTATTGAAGTATGTTTTACAAGAAAACTATTTCAGTAATTTTACTTAAAAAAAAAAATGTTTTGAATTCAATGTGTTACTTGCAGTGGTTTTGTAATTATTTAAGTTACTAATTATTGAGTGAACCTATCCTACAGCTTATAAATATAGAGACACTACAGTATTTAATACATACACACTGCCATTAAAACATTTTGGGATCAGTAAGATTTAAAAATAAAAACACATTTTTAAGAAGTCTCTTCTGCTAACCAAGGCTGCATTTATTTGATCTAAAATGCAGAAAAAACGTTATATTGTAAAATATATAATTGCATATAAAACAACAGATTTCTATTTTAATAGAATTAAAATATATATTTTTTTCCTGTAATCAAATCTGAAATTTCATCAGCCATTAAGCTCTTTTGAACTTTTTATTAATCAAAGAATCCTGAAAAATGTATCACGGTTTCCACAGAAATATTGTGCAGCACGACTGTTTTCACACAGAACACAGCTATTTTACATTTGTTATATTTCACAATTTTTACTGCATTTTGATCAGTTAAATAAAGGCAGCCTTGCTGAGCTGAAGAGACTTCTTGGTAACACTTTATTTTAGGGTCTCTTAACTAGTTGCATTTTTCGCACGCATATTAGAATATTAGCCATTTATTAGTACTAATTAAGCACATATTAATGCCTTATTCTACATCCCTAATCTTACCCAATACCTAAACTTAACTATACCTTACTTACTATTAATAAGCAGCAAATTAGGAATTTATTGAGAGAAAAGTCATAGTTAATAGTGAATAAGTGTTCCCTATTCTAAAGTGTTACCGACTTCCTTTCAAAAACATTACAAATCTTACTGATCCCAAACTTTTGAACAGCAGTGTATATTATTCCCAATTTAATAGTTATTATAAAAATGAATTCATCACACTGCAGCACCATTTAAAATGAACTAGTGAAGCCAAATGAGTTGTGTGAGTGGTCCGATGTGTAAAAACATACAGTTGCTCTTATACGTTCATATACAGTACATTACAACTTTAGAAAGAAAAGAAAAACAAGTTAATAGACATGCAACATGCATGTGCACTCTGAATTCATTCTTTTCTAGACAAACTATAGAATAAATCACAACTCTATTCTCAGCAGAGTACTGAGCGGATCGAACGGTCAGAATGTTCTGATGGTTTTACAGCCGGTTTATTGACGGTGCTGTTATATTTCAAGCCTCAGTCTGTTTGTGCTTCCACGGTGACGCTGGTGAATCAGCTCTGACATTAACAAGAGTTTGACACTGAATCATTTCAGCAAGAAGTGCTTGTGTTTGACCAGCAGAGGATGCTGAATCTCTACCGACTCCTGCAACTAGATCAATCCTGTTAAACATGCTCAGTTTATTACTAACACTCTTGATTTGCTGAAAGCAGCCACTGTAGAAAACAACTGCAACAAGATGCACACATTCAACCAGAAGACACTTTGTGAGGATTGTTACACATTACAGTGTTTGCAGCAGCTCTAGATTGAATGAAATTCTTTTTTTCCCCCCAGTTTCAGTTCGTTTTAAAGGAATAGTACACCCAAAAATGAAAATCAATTCATTCTGTCAAGTTGTTTCAAACCTCTATGAGTTACTTTCTTCTGTTGAACACAAAAGAAGATATTTTGAAGAATGTTGGTCCCCATTGACTTCCGTAGTACGGACAAAAATACGATGGAAGTCAATGGGGACCAGGAACTGTTTGGTTACCAACATGCTGTGTTTATTCAGTTTATTCCATTAGGTTTTCTTTACTTGGTCCTAAAACGTTCTTAAAAAGTCTTCCATTTTTCTTCATAAAACCTAAATGTAGCATTTTTAGACTGCAGTTATTAGATGTTGATTCTTTAGTGCAGCAGCATAAATCAAGACTGTTGAGTTTCATGATAATATATAGTAAAGCTTTTCATTTACACAGAAGTAAAGACTTTAGCTTAAACGTGACCAGTGTTCTGCTGTGGCTGAGGTGTAAATGCAGATGTAGTTTATTGCTGATTTGATGGATGTGTCTTTAACGGTTCTCTCCACATGTGACGGGCCTTTCAGCTCTTCCTTGCGTTCAGTGGTTGAAGCGTGAAAGCAGGGCGGGTGGGAATCGATAAATCGTTCTCTCTGGATTCTTGCTGAGTCGGCTGCCACTTTAACTCCGAGAACTGGCCCGAAGCTCAGAGACACGCGTGTGTCCGAGTCTGACGTCCGGCAAACTGCACAGCAGCTCCATTAAATGCTATTTTAGAGACACAAGGGCCAGCTGCATCATTCATTTGTACATTTTAGCAAGTTTGAGACTTAAAAACATAACTGTAATTTCAGAATTCATGACCATTTCCTGAAGTTCCAACCTTACCAATTTTTCCATGTGAGAAGGAATATTGCATGGGGATTCCAAATAAAATATTTAAATTAGTGCTGTCAAGCAATTAATTGCATGCAAAATAAAAGTGTTTGTTTATGTAATATGTGTGTGTGTGTACTGTGTATATTTTCTATGTATATATACATACACACACATACAGTATATATTTAGAAAATATTTACATGTACATATTTATTTTGATATAATTGATATTATATATAAATATATGAAAAATACAAATTAAACAGATTTGTCTTGAATATATACATGCATGTGTGTGTATTTATATATGCATAATAAATATACACAGTACACATATATTATGCAAGCATAAACTTTTATTTTGGAATGCGATTAATCACGGTTAATCTTTTAACAGCACTAATTTAAATTGTTTACATTGACAAAATAACGATTAATAATAATATAAATATTTGAAACTAATATTTTTTTTAAATTAAGACAGAAATGTATTACTTATCAAGTATACAATTGCATTGCAAGGTAAAGAAAAAATATATTTGATGATAATAATTTTAAAAAATCATTCATTTTAATTTACACTACAGGTTCCAATACTAATGTTTAAGTCTTAAATGTTTCGCTTTCAAACATTCAAACCCTCAAACTTTTAAACATTTCAAATTCCCAAGATTTTTATTTTTATTTTATTTGTATTTTTTTTAGGGGGGGGGGGGATACTGGTGAAATGCTGTAAAATTCTGACCATGGTGGAAAAAAATTATGCAAGTTCCCGAACTTTTTTGTCAGCTGAACACCTTTGATGTAAAATATTTTCTGGATGCTCCCATGAGATTGTAAGGTAATATATAAATAATTTAACAACACATTTGCATATTCACGGTTCTCTGATGTGGGTTATTGGTCACATGACGTGCAAGTAAACTAATAAAACATATTGTTTTTTTTGTTTTTATTTAAAAATATTTAAATGAAATAATAATAACAATAATAATAATAATTGTTGTTGTTGTTTTAACTTTTAGTTTTAAGTAATTATAAAACAAAATGAAGAAGTAAGATTACTGTTGTACTGCAAGGTTAAAGAAAAAAAAAAAGATAATTATAACATTATTTTTATTTTATACTACCAGTTATGCTACTAATGTTTAAGTCGTAAATTCTTAACTTTCAAACACTTTGAATGAAACATATTTTAATCCCCCATGAGATTTAATATTTAAAGTTAAATATTTGAAGTTAATATTTCAGAAATATAAACACATTTGTTATTCATGGTTATCTGATTGTGGTTAATGGTCACATGATGAGATGCAAGTAAACTAAATATTGAATATTTTATTATTGTGTTTATTATTATTATTATTTATAATGTTGTATTGTTTTTATTAAAGAAACATTTAAATGTAGTAATAACAACAACAACAGCAATTATAAATGATAAAAAATAATTCTTCATTTTAACAAATTATAAAAAATGAAGACAGAAATACATTGTTGTAAATTACAATTGTACTGCAAATTAAATAAAAATATAATTATGATATTAATTTTATTTTACACTACAAGTTACCATACTAATGTAACTTATGTAACAATCTTTTATTTTGGGGGAATACCAATGAAGTGATGTAAAGGTGTCTCTAAAAACGAGAGAAGTAAATTTAACTCTTAAATACGCAGCACAACAACAGATTATATAATTATTTAAATTGTAGTATTTAATAATTGCATAAGCTATATAGTGATTATCCTGTAGATTGTCCAGTAATATCAACAACTTCTTGGAGAAATAAACCTCTTATTTTAAATCCAGGATTGTGAAGTGCTTTTGAAGATATCAGCTTTTTCTCCTCTGGAAACAGCTTTATGCAGGTGAGCTGTGATTTATGTGTTGAGTATTCAGCATATTTTCCACATGCAGGAGAGATTTATCAACCTTCCTCCAGTCCGAGCTATCGTTTCATTTAATCAATCATACGCGTCTGAAAGCTGAGTGATGTGGGTTTAAGCGTCTGTTCCTCTCGCGTAAAGAGCTCGAATCAATCTGAGAGCAAAATAAAGCAGCATGTTTGGAGTGTTAATCAAACGTGTGGAGCTCGGATTGATTTGATATAAACCAACAATTTGAACTTTAGAGTTCTGACCTGAGAGTTTCCCTCAGAGAGCGTTGATAGATGGGACACTCATTCCTGTTCTCAACAACATTTGGGGCTCTGCAGCTTCACAGAATGAGTGTCTGCATGAGTGTTGATGAGGACGTTTTTACTGCTGGGGTTTAAAGGAGGAGTTCTACCAAAAAAAGGAATATTTACAGAAATGTACTCTCCTTCAGACCATCCGAGATTAGCATGAGTGTGTTTCTTCATCAGGTTTGGAGAACTGTGTCACTGCATCAGTGTCTCAGTAATGGATGCTCTGCAGTGAATGGGTGCCGTCAGAATGAGTTAAAACCATCTTAATGCTAGATTTGTTTCAGCTTTTGTCTTCTCCAGATGTGGATTATTGTGATGTTTTTATCAGCTGTTTGGACTATGATCACAGAAGTTTGGCCAAATTGTGCAGCCCTACAAACAAACACAGCAATTTATAATGAATAAATATAATACATGTATTAATAGTAATTTTGAATATTATTACTGTTACTGTTATTGTTGTTGTCATAATGAAATAATTCTAAACAAATACAAAATAATAAATATTACTAATGTAATATTTTACCGTTAAATAAATGCATTTCTTATTATTAATTATACTAATAATAATGATGATAATAATAATAGCATGTAATAGTAGTTAAGAAAAAATATTAATAATTGTTAATATTATTATTAATTATTATGGCATTAAAAATACAAACATTTCTAAATTTAAAACAAAATAAGGAATATTACTACTGCAATATTTCACTGTTGAATAAAAAACGAGTAAGAAAAATAATTATTATTATTACATTAAAATATATATATATATTTTTATAAATTAAAACAAAATAAGAAATATTACTATTGTAATATTTTACTGTTAAATAATAGCATTTCTTATTAATAATAATAATATTAATAATAATAATAATAGCATGCAATAGTAGTTAAGAAAAAATATTAGTAATTGTTAATATTATTATTAATTATTATGGCACTAAAAATACAAACATTTCTAAATTGAAAACAAAACATGGAATATCACTACTGCAATATTTATATTTCACTGTTAAATAAAAAAACAGTATTTAAGAAAAAAATATTATTATTACATAAAAGTATAAATATTTCTAAATGAAAACAAAATAAGAAATATTACTATTGTACTATTTTACTGTTAAATAAGACGGTGTTTAAGGAAACATATTTTGGATAAAGAAATTAAGTCTTATTATCATAATTTTCAAACATTAAACCATTAAACTTTTTTTTTTTAATTCAGATGGTTGCTTTCATCTAAAATATGAGTCCATAATCCATAATAATGCTTTCTCCATATTGATTTATAATCAATATCGATTTATAGCCAAATTCAGCAGCCCTAATTTCTTTTTCACATTGCATCTTAAATTGCAATCACAATTTTTATCAGAAAATTATTATTTAATCCCCAAATAATGCAGCCCTATTTGTACCTACTTATTTTTTCCAACTTTCAACTTTTTTTTACTTTTGATCTTAGCTTAATTGAGAAAGTTAATGGCTAAATTTAGTTTTTACACATTTCATGCAATGTTGATGTTCATGCTCGCCATAAAACACTGTATTTGACTGATTTATGAGGTGTGCAAACAAACTGCAGTAAAATGCATCAATAAACAATACAATTTAAATACAAAGCATCAATGACACACCTAACACTCATCGTGTTGTTCTTCGTTTTGTTGCATTTGGCACAAAAAAAGGAGATATCTGAAACTGTTCATCATGTAAAAACAAGCAGTCCACAAAAACCAGACTGTAAATCTAGTGTTACTCTGTTTGACACGAAAGAGTTGAGTGAATGTGTAAAAGTACAGAACTGTATAACATTCAGAAATCTCTCGCACTCAGTCATCAGCTCTGTGCAGGTTATTCAGAGGAAAAAACAGACGTTTGTACGTTTTACGCTGTGTGTTTTACTCCTGCTGTCTGGTGTTGTTTTTTTTTGTTTTTTTTGGTGTCTGAGTTGAAGGTGACATTGAGGTGACTATGAACGATTCATATGGCAGAGGATGCTTTATGAATGTCAAACACATTTTCCTCAGGCTTTACAAGGCCAGAGCGGCCCGACGTCTAATTGATACACACAGTGTGTCCCACAGAGGCAGCAGAGCTTGAACGTGCACACACACGCACCACACACACACACACACACACTCTCGCTCTCTCTCTCTCTCACAC
>NW_015506264.1:553269-555163 GCF_001515645.1 Sinocyclocheilus grahami | reverse complement strand
CGTTTTGTTGCATTTGGCACAAAAAAAGGAGATATCTGAAACTGTCCATCATGTAAAAACAAGCAGTCCACAAAAACCAGACTGTAAATCTAGTGTTACTCTGTTTGACACGAAAGAGTTGAGTGAATGTGTAAAAGTACAGAACTGTATAACATTCAGAAATCTCTCGCTCGGTTGTGAGCTGGTAATATTTTTAGCAACCTTTCTCAACAAATGTCTGAAAAGCAGAGCTGTTAATTGACTGCTATCGTGACCTCTCCGGGCCGCTCACCTTAACTCTGAAATCTAATTAAATGTGAGGAAACTATAGCAGCCTGACATCTCCAGAATGGATCGGAGTATGTTCTCATTTGCATGATTATAATAATAGCTCTGACACTAATGCATGCGTGGAGTATTTCAAGCCAGTCATTAGAACTTATTTGAAGAATGGAGCAAATTAATTTTAAAGGAGGTGAAGGCCTGGAGAAGAAGAAAATGATGGCTGGGAGTGTTTTTATGACCGTGTTTCTGTCAGCATAAAAATATGTTTTAATAAATGGAAACAAGGCGCAAAGAATTAGTGCATAAGCGACAGGTGTTTAATGCCTTATTCATGTCACAAATATTGGAAGCATGTTTCCACCACAGGATCAGAAATATAAAAAAAGGTCACTGTTACTTTTTATCTCACAACTCTGACATTTTTTCTCGGAATTCTGTTTTCTGCAATTCTTTTTTTTTTTTTTTTTACCACAGAATTTAAAAAAAAGGTAACTGTGAATTTTTATCTACCACTTCTGACTTTTCTCGCAACTGCACGTTTATATTTTGCAAATAACTTTATATCTCATAATTGACTTTATCTCATAATTATTACTTTATATCACAATTCTGACTTTATATCTCGTAATTATGACTTTATATATTGAAATTATTACTTTATATCTCATAATTGACTTTATCTCATAATTATTACTTTATATCACAATTCTGACTTTATATCTCGTAATTATGACTTCATATCTTGCCATTCTGATATTACATCTTGCAGTTCTGTATTTATATCTCAAAATTCTGACATTTTTCTCAGAATTCTGACTTTTTCCTCAAACGCGCCTTTGTATGTTGCAATTGACTTTATTTAAATATCATAATTATGATTTTATATCTCGTAATTGACTTTGTGTTAATTCTGACTTCATATCTCATAATTCTGACTTTATATCTCGTAATTATGATTTTATATCTCGTAATTGACTGTGTTAATTCTGACTTCATATCTCATAATTCTGACTTTATATCTCGTAATTATGATTTTATATCTCGTAATTGACTTTGTGTTAATTCTGACTTCATATCTCATAATTCTGACTTTATATCTCGTAATTATGATTTTATATCTCGTAATTGACTGTGTTAATTCTGACTTCATATCTTATCATTCTGACTATATCTCATAATTCCGACTTTATATCTCATAATCATGACTTTGTCGCAATTCTGACTTTTTATCATAATTATGACTTTATATCTTGCCATTCTGATATTATATCTTGCAGTTCTGTATTTATATCTCAAAATTCTGACAGTCTTATTTTTCTCAAATGTGCCTTTGTATCTTGCAATAGACTTTAAATGTCATAATTATAATTTTATGCCTCGTAATTGACTTTGTGTTAATTATGACTTCCTATCTCACAATTCCGACTTTATATCTCGTAATCATGACTTTATGTTGCAATTCTGATATTATATCTTGCAGTTCTGTATTTATATATCATAATTCTGACATTTTTTCTCAAATGTGCCTTTGTATCTTGTAATTGACTTTAAATATCACAATTATAATTGTATATACATTTAGGGCCTCGTAATTGACTTTGTGTTAATTATGACTTCATATCTCACAATT
>NW_015506264.1:550627-551795 GCF_001515645.1 Sinocyclocheilus grahami | reverse complement strand
TTTACAGATTGAACTTCAGTAAACATGATGAAATTGTTGAGTCACCAAGAAGTAAGTATTAGGCCTAAACTGAAGATTTATGTATTTGAATTGCATATGAAATTTCATGCATTTTCAGTTTATTAGTTTTAACATAAACTAATAAACTTAATGTGAGGCATATTTTTCGGTTATAAAAAAAAGAGGTCAGAGTTCTGTAACAGTACTAATACATTTTATGAGTTTTAAACATACTGTTATGCCAGCTTTATATATTTCTTATCAATAAATCCATTTACTCTCATACATTTATCTAACTGATTATTGCTTGTTTCACAGTTAGACATGTTTGAACCATGTTCATACTTTTTAACTGAAACATTTTTAATTGTTTCCACAATAAACCTTTAAATAACATCAAACAAATATGCAAATATTGTATAATAATAAAAAACGCTTTTTTGAGTGCAGAAATCTGACCCGTTTCATTTATGTATGACTGACTAATATGCATCACATCACGTTTAATTAGTTTATGTTAATCTAAACTGTGTAATCTAAACGGATGGAAGTTTTATATCTTATGATCTATTAGGCCTAAATATATTTTTTTGAGTCGTCGTCGTCATCATCTTCATATTTCCACTCACAGACACGTTGAGCAGCGTCTGCTCTCCGACGCTCCTTCAGAAAACAGCAGACAGCTGATTGACTTGTTTGTGAACGCTTTCATGAATATTTCAACAATCTGCAGATATACACTCTTAAAAATAAAGGTGCTTCACGATGCCATTGAAGAACCTTTTTGTCTAAATGGTTCCATAAAGAACCTTTAACATCTGAAGAACCTTTCTGTTTCACAAAAGCTTCTTTGTGGCGAAAAAAGGTTCTTCAGATTATAAAAAGATAAGAAAGAGATGCTTCTTTAAAGAACCTTTGACTGAATGCTTCTTTGTGGAACCAAAAATGGTTCTTCTATGGCATCGCTTGAAGAACCTTTTAAAGCACCTTTATTTTTAAGAGTGTATCTATGGTAGGATTAGGATATTTTTCATGTTAGACAATGTAACTCTATCATCTGAGACTATCATTTCAGCGTATATTGTAAGCGTCCTGCATGATTTGTCCATGTTCGTTCAGTGAAGTGCATTGTGCAGTAAGAACTTAAAGCTGATGATTATGTCCCAGA
>NW_015506264.1:548795-550617 GCF_001515645.1 Sinocyclocheilus grahami | reverse complement strand
TTTATATCTCGTAATTGACTTTGTGTTAATTATGACTTCATATCTTATCATTCTGACTATATCTCACAGTTCTGACTTTATATCTCATAATCATGACTTTATATCGCAATTATGTCTATATCTCATAATTCTGATTTATAACTCTTTGTTATATTCTGTTTTAGAATGTTGAGATATAAAGGCAGAATTGTGAGATAAAAAGTCACGATTACCTTTGTTTAGTTGTTGTTTTTTTTCTCATTGTGGAAACTTGCTTCCATACAAATATGACCTACTGCACAGTCATGCATGAACACGTCCCTATCTGCTTTTATAAATATCTCTTCACCTTAGCAACCACTCAGAACAGCTTAGAAACATCTTAGAAATATACAGTAGAAAGTACACAAGCAAAACTGGCCAAGTGATCAAGCCTGTGTTCTGGTCTTATCTGATTTAAGGTGGTTTAGCTGCTCTTCCAGCCTTACAACATGACAAGTTACTCTAAAACCAGCAAACTAACCAGTTCAGACCACCTTGGGCTTAAACAGTTCCATTTCTAACTTGCTTCAAATTCCAAAACATTCGTCATTTTAACTAGTTCTCCATTTAAACCCCACAACCTGCATTTCACCAGAACCATGAGTAAAGCAGCTGTTTACCAACACAATCTCTCCATCCAGACCCTATTTACAGATTGAACTTCAGTAAACATGATGAAATTGTTGAGTCACTAAGAAGTAAGTATTAGGCCTAAACTGAAGATTTATGTATTTGAATTGCATATGAAATTTCATGCATTTTCAGTTTATTAGTTTTAACATAAACTAATAAACTTAATGCAAGGCATATTTTTCGGTCATAAATAAAAGAGGTCAGAGTTCTGTAACAGTACTAATACATTTTATGAGTTTTAAATATACTGTTATGCCCGCTTTATACATTTTGTATCAATAAATCCATTTACTCTCATACATTTATCTAACTGATTATTGCTTGTTTCACAGTTAGACATATTTGAACCATGTTCATACTTTTTAACGGAACCATTTTGAATTGTTTCCACAATGAACCTTTAAATAACATCAAACAAATATGCAAATAATGTATAATAATAAAAAACGTTTTTTTGAGTGCAGAAATCTGACCCGTTTCATTTATGTGTGACTGACTAATATGCATCACATCACGTTTAATTAGTTTATGTTAAAACTGTGTAATCTAAACGGATGGAAGTTTTATATCTTATAATCTATTAGGCCTAAATATATTTTTTTGAGTCTTCTTCATCGTCATCATCTTCATATTTCCACTCACAGACACGTTGAGCAGCGTCTGCTCTCCGACGCTCCTTCAGAAAACAGCAGACAGCTGATTGACTTGTTTGTGAACGCTTTCATGAATATTTCAACAATCTGCAGATATACACTCTTAAAAATAAAGGTGCTTCACGATGCCATTGAAGAACCTTTTTGTCTAAATGGTTCCATAAAGAACCTTTAACATCTGAAGAAACTTTCTGTTTCACAAAAGGTTCTTTGTGGTGAAAGAAGGTTCTTCAGATTATAAAAAGGTAAGAAAGAGATGCTTCTTTAAAGAACCTTTGACTGAATGGTTCTTTGTGGAACCAAAAATGGTTCTTCTATGGCATCGCTTGAAGAACCTTTTGAAGCACCTTTATTTTTAAGAGTGTGTCTATGGTAGGATTAGGATATTTTTCATGTTAGACAATGTAACTCTATCATCTGAGACTATCATTTCAGCGTCCTGCATGATCTGTCCATGTTCGTTCAGTGAGGTGCATTGTGCAGTAAGAACTTAAAGCTGATGATTATGTCCCAGA
>NW_015506264.1:547029-547612 GCF_001515645.1 Sinocyclocheilus grahami | reverse complement strand
TATTATTACATAAAATATAAACATTTCTATATTTTTATTGTAATACTTCACTGTTAAATAAGAGTATTTATTAACAAAAAATATATAATTACAGTGCTAATATTTATGGATGTCTTCATTTCTTCATATTAATTTCTCAATTTTAAACTGTTAAACCTTTATTTTTACAGAAAACCGCATGTGTTCCGTTGAGAATGTGATTTCCTTTCCTTCCAGAACAGACTGTTGCACTCTAGTCGAGTCACCTTTATTTCTGTAGTGCTTTCTACGATACAGACTGCATCAAAGCAGCTTTACAGTGTCAAACAGGAAACTAATGTTTCAAGGATGTAAAAATGCAAATCTGCCGTTTAAGCAGCTCTAAAAAGAGGACAGTAATAAGAACAACAATAAAGTCAGCTCTGCAGGACGGTCTTCTCTTCAGTCTTAATTTGTGTGGTTTTCCTGTCAGTGAGTAATAGGCTTCCGCTGGAGCGTCGGTGGCGACAGCATGTGGACGGCTGCTGTATTACTCTCAGATTCTGCTGCTCTCCAGGTCCTCATCAAACACGTCCCGTCCTGTCCGTCTGATGAGGAAGAGCGC
>NW_015506264.1:508923-546047 GCF_001515645.1 Sinocyclocheilus grahami | reverse complement strand
CACACACACACACTCACTCACTCACTCACTCACTCACTCACACATGTCTGGTCACACACACACACACTCTCACACACACACACACACGCACGCACACATGCACTCTCTCTCACACACACACATACACTCTCTCTCTCACACACACACACCCACACCCTCTCTCTCACACACACACATACACACACACTCTCTCTCTCACACACACACACACCCCCACACCCTCTCTCTCTCACACACACACACACACACACACACACACACACTCACACTCACACACACACACACACACACACACACACTCACTCACACTCACACTCTCTCTCTCACACACACACACACACTAACATAAAGAGCATCACAGAAGCAACGTATATATTCACTCACTCACTCACACACACACTCACACATGTCTGGTCACACACACTCTCACACACACACACACACATGCACGCACACATGCACGCACACTCACACTCTCTCTCTCTCACACACACACACACACACTCGCAGTCACACACACACACACACACACTCACTCACACTCACACTCTCTCTCTCACACACACACACTAACATAAAGAGCATCACAGAAGAGGAATATGTATGTTTGCACTAGTGACACACACGTATATATTGGCCAAGCTGATTAGTTAATTGTAGTGTTTGGATAGTTTGAGATGATCAGTATCGGCTGATAACAGAGTCTGATTGATCAATTAAATCTACAGACAGTCTTGTCAACGTATAATGGAATATTTTGTGTTTTCAAATATTTTTAGTCATAAAAATTAGTGTTTTGCAAATTCAAAAATTTTAATATTTAAATATTGTGCGAAGTAAGTGTTTATTTAAATTCAGAAAATGAATTGTCTCATTTGTTGTTATCTCAGCATTATGCGCAATCAGAAAGAAATTTGCAGATGGAGTTAAAAAGTTAAAACTTAAATGGATAGTTACTGTAATTTTGTCATCTATATTTCAACCTATATGACTTTATTTATTCTGTAGCACACTAAAGATGATGTTTTGAAAAACATTCTTCATATGATGAAAGATGACAGTCAGCAGGGTCCAAAATATCTTCTTTTGTGTTCCACAGAAGAAGCAAACATTGTAACTGGGAGCTAAAACCAACTATTAAAATCATTTTGGGTAACTAAAATGAAGCTAAAAAAAAGAAATATTTGGTGGGAAACTTTTAAAAACTAAAAGTGGTACATTTACTATAACTAAAACTGGAATAAAAATTAAAGTTGTATAGAATATATATAACAAAAGCACACAATTACTAAAATTCCAAACAAAATTAAAATGAAAACTGAAAATATAAAAATTTAAAATATAAATAAATGTTATAATAGTACAAAAATACTATTTATATACTATTATCATAGTATATGCTATAAAATAAACAGGTTTGGAACAATATGAGTAAATGATGACAGAATGATAATTTTGGGTGAAATATCCTTTTAATATAACATTTTATTTTTTTAAACATCTTTACTTCAGGTGTATCGGTACCTTTTAGGATCTGTTTAGGTCTTTTCACTGATTTATATTTATATGTTTTTATTTTTAGTAAAACAAGGACATTAATATTAATATGGTTGCAAAATGATGTACATATGCCTTCAATCCTTCAAACTCTTTACTCTAAATTCTTTAATTGACCAATGTTTTGTCCGTTTTTGAAGTAATTCAGCTGTTGTATTGTGGCACATTTGGGACACACCCCGTCTCTGTGGTGGCTGAGCACATATTAGCAGGTCAGAACATGAACTGCTTCTATTTCTGTGCTGGCGGTGACGCTGAGATTAGGACATATTCCTGGCCTTGCCATTTCTGCCCATGCGGCGGCCAGTTGAAAAGGTCCCTCATCCTCTTGAGCTGTTCTTGGCTAGTTCAGCACTGCGAGACAGCCCTTCCTCTGCCGTGTGTTTGCAGTTATTATGCACACGTTATGCTTTGGTCAAAGACAAGCACCTGCTGAGTACATGCAATGTAGAAAATCTGGGATTATTTGTTTATTTATTTATTTAGTTTAAGGCGAGACACTACTGGCAAAACCATTTGTTTTCATGCACTGGACAATTTTCAGATTTTGGGCTATTTGTGTATTTGTCATTACATATATATATATATATATATATATATATATATATACACACACACACATATATATATATATATAATTTTTGTGATATATTTGGTTTGTTCATATATCGTTCACACTAATTTATAACATTTTATTCCTAAAATATGCAGATTTTTTTTAAGGCTGTTGACAGTATTTCCTGGTTTATGGATTAATATTTTGCATCCATAACTTGTCTTTCTTCAGACTGGTTGAAAGAAACATGCAAAATACACATTTAAGTGTTTATTTTATGACACTTTATCTATTTGCATTGGTAGATTTCAATTACTGTACATATATTTAAAAGCATGTTTTTTTCCTCCACTTTTTTCCTCCACCTAACAGTTTTATTTCTATCTATATTCTGAAGGTTTTTATTGAGAGGTTTGTTTATATATCATTCGCCTGGTTTTATCATTGCACTTTATCTGTTTGCGTCTGTAATCTCATTTACAGTACATACATTTAAATGCAATTTTCTCAAAATGAGTTTGTTTCTTCACTTCAGCAGCCCTGACATTCACCAACACTTACAGTTTTGTATTCTGAAGGTTTTTATTGAAGGGTTTGTTGATGTAGGATTCCCTTGATTTTATACCACATTTTATTTCTAAAAATATGATGAAAAATATTTTTTTCTGGCTGTTAACAGTATATTTTCTGATTTATCTAGATTTATATTTTGCTTTCATAACTTGTCTTCTTTCAGACTAGTTGAAAGAAAACATCCAAACACTAAACTTTTAAGTGTTTATTTTATTGCCCTTTCTCTATTTGCGTCTGTAAATTTCAATTATAGTCTTTAAAGGCCATTTTCTCAAAATGAGTTTCTTCCTCCACTTCAGCGGCACTTACACCAAACATTTTTCCGTTTTATTTCTATCGATATTTTAAAGGATTTTACTAAAGGGTTTGTTCATATATCATTCACATTCATTTATATAGGATTTTGTTCATAAAAACTTGTATTTTCATATTAGATTTTTTTTAATTTTCATTCATTCATGCATTCATTCACGCATTCATTCATGCATTCATAATTGTATCATGCATATAATTAATTCATTCATTCATGCATTCATTCATGCATGCATTCATTCATTCATTCACGCATTCATTCATGCATTCATAATTGTATCATGCATATAATTCATTAATTCATGCATTCATGCATTCATTCATGCAGTATTTTCTGATTTATGGAGAGATAAATATTTCAACAAAATCAAACAATCATTTTGAACCTGGCTTCATCCAATGCCCTGTTCATATTTAATTCAGATAATGCTTCATTTGCATTTGAAAGCATAAAATATGGGGAAAAAATGTTATTTGTAAAAACTTGTAATATTTTTTTTTACCTTATTATATTCATTAAACAATAAGTGTAATATTGCTTCAAATTGTTGTCCCCCCCCCCAAAAAAAATCAGTTTAATTTAAATGCAATTTAGTTTTTGTTTTTCTGAGCAAAAAAGAAATATCATACATTTGTCCCTGATTTTCAGAAGAGAGCCACTAAAACGTCATTCAGTGTAACAATCTTGTCAGGCATATTTACAACAAACAAAAATCAATTTATGACACATTAAACGACTAATTACTTTCCCCCCAGATACTAATCAGCTGTATCCTGTACTAATGTGCCACTATCCTAGGTTTCGCCCATTTGTCAGTAAGAATTTTTACTCATAAAACACAATAACATTTAATATGCTCTCTTATTCTTTTATATATTTTAATATGTACACGTCAGAATAAGCATGCTGTTTGAATTTTTACATAAATACTGTGTTACACTGAATGACAACGTAACATTATTTAAATCAAATTTTGACATTTTATTCTCCAAAAACTAATTTGAAACCTTAAAAGTAGACACTTTACGTACATTTAATGTGCTTACTATCGACATAAAATCACTTTTGTTAAATTATTTTGACGCAGACATCTTAACGTCTTTGACCCTCACACAACCTTTAAAACCAAAGTCAAACAGGCTTCAACTCTGGAAATGTGAAACAAGTCTAATAATACTGTGAAGTTGATGTGTTTGAGTTCATTTGACGTGTGTGTGAGTGTTGATGAAGAAAAGACCCCCGGTCTCTGTGTGTGAGTTAGTGCTGCTGTGATTGAAGTGAAGTACATATACAGTAAATATGAGGTTTAATCTTTGAATGGCATGCTGTGATGTGATGCAGTGAAGCCTGAAGCGTGAGATGTGTTCTGCGTCTGCTCCAGCAGAGGTGATGCTGTACGTGAGCAAAGGCACCTTGGACTCGCCGTGCGTTCAGACTACTGATCAGCCGGTCTGATCAGCAGTCTTCCCCATGATTGTGTAGCCTAGTGAACCAAACTGAGAGGCCATTTTGAAGGCTCAGGAAACCTTTGCAGGTGTTTTGTGTTGATTAGCTGATTGGCATGTCACCATATTCTCATTTGTTGAGATAGTGAATTGGTGGGTTTTTGTTAAATGTGAGCCAAAATCATCACAATTAAAAGAACCAAAGACTTAAACTACTTCAGTCTGTGTGCATTGAATTTATTTAATACACGAGTTTCACAATTTGAGTTGAATTACTGAAATAAATGAACTTTTCCACGACATTCTAATTTATTGAGATGCACCTGTAAGTTCCTTGTGAATTCTGTAAATACACAATTTATTTATTCCACGTTTGTCATTGTCTCATCTGTTTAAAACGCTTATTTTTTCCTCCCACGGTTTAATCTGACCCCATTTTAAACCGATCGTTACAAAGTTATTGTTCGTATACTATTGTTTTTTTATATTTAGAATTAGTTTTTATATTTTCTGTTTTAATTTAAATTGTAGTTAAAAATATTAGTAGTTTTGTTGTTTGTTTTTGCCTTTTTTTATTCTTTTTTTTTAATGTCTACAGTTGTGTTCATGCTTGTTTTAATTTGAGTTATTTTAAGTTTTGTGTGTTTTTGTCATTTTATTTATTTTATGTCTACAGTTTTTTTTATTTTAATTTGTATTTATTTTTTATTAATTTTAGTTATTCTAGTAAAAAATAATCTCTCTCTCTATACAAACACACACACTCATTATATACTATATATTTGATTTGACTTATTTTTAGTAACAAAAATGTTTTTATGCTTTTATCTTTGTAAATGTATATTTGTAAATGTTGTACATTTTGTGATGCATTTATTCTAGTTGTCATTTCTCTTTGTAATCTTGTATTTTTGTAATTTACCTTTTATTTATTATAGTTTTATCTAATTTAATTTTTTGTAAATATTGTAAATTTGTCATTTTCTTTTTTTTTATTATAGTTGTAATTTATCTTTGTAAATGTATGTGTTAAATTGTGTTATTTATCTTCATTTCTTACAGCTGCAATTGTATCTTTGTTCTTCTAGAGATACAGTCTCTCGTAAAACCTCTGATGTTTTATCCACACTGAAGTCCCAACATTTACACAAATACATTTTCATATACCCACATACATGTATTAATATATTAATGAATGTAAGATCAAGTGATTTCTCTCCAAACTCGTGCCAGACCATATTCCTGTGCTGATCGGTTGGGTTTGATCAGTGGACATGATGATTAATGCAATAATGTGTTTGGCTGTCCAGACTCCTAAACAGATGATATCGGCTGCAGCTGGTTCAATAACTAATTTAACCTCCTACCTGATGGAAGACATGTTAAACCCATCAGTGTCAGTCTTCGTGTGCTGCTCGGGGGTCATTCGAAGTGTGTCTCTTCACAGAAAGAGTAAGTTTACCCTTCAGCATCTCCCTACAGCACAATACAGTCAGGAAGTGTTCAACAGAGAATTAATATATTAATCCTGTAAAGCCTCACGTATGGAATAATAGTTATACTTTTTTTTTCTCCATATTTGCTCCATTAGGATTTTACGGCTCACATACAGTGAGAAGCTCAATTTTATTCAGAGACTTAAACTGAGAAAGATATGAATTTGGTGCAGATGCTGATATTTCTATGATGAAATGCTGATGCTTGTAAAGTAAATCAATGAGATCTTTATAACAGTACAGCAGATACTGACATAAAATGATCTAAATATCAGCGGTCACTGTATATCTCCAATGATATGTCTTAGTAAGATGATTAAATTATCCAAACATACAGTATAATGTAATGCAATCCAGTGCTGATGAAGACACGTGAAGCAGCAGCTGAAGCTGGACGTTTCTACAATTACACTAAAATAGCTTTTACTCTCTTTATTTATTTAT
The DNA here is from genome assembly GCF_001515645.1 of Sinocyclocheilus grahami. Classification (NCBI taxonomy): domain Eukaryota; kingdom Metazoa; phylum Chordata; class Actinopteri; order Cypriniformes; family Cyprinidae; genus Sinocyclocheilus; species Sinocyclocheilus grahami. The sequence goes on along the minus strand of NW_015506264.1, from coordinate 539,663 downwards.
TTTTTCCACTCTAAACTACCAATCAGATGACAGAAGACATGCAATACACTCTTAAAAATAAAGGTGCTTCACGATGCCACAGAAGAACCTTTTTGTCTAAATGGTTCCATAAAGAACCTTTAACATCTGAAGAACCTTTCTGTTTCACAAAAGCTTCTTTGTGGCGAAAGAAGGTTCTTCAGATTACAAAAAGGTAAGAAAGAGATGTTCTTTAAAGAACCTTTGACTGAATGCTTCTTTGTGGAACCAAAAATGGTTCTTCTATGGCATCGCTTGAAGAACCTTTTGAAGCAGCTTTATTTTTAAGAGTGTAGACTGTGTAATCGGAGACCCTTTAATATTCATGGAACCACAACAGGTTCTTAATAGAAGAGTTTCATTGAAAGGTTCTTTAAGGAACCAAAAGCGAATCTATCTTTATAACCCTCACAATGCAATTGTGTCTGTTTTGACCCAGAAGAGATACATAATTTCTTAAAAATGCATAGATTTTAGTCATGAAATAGTAATATCTATGAAGTTACATTAGTGTCGAAAAACATATGTAAAATATATTTAGCCTTTTCACCATATCTCACTTTTTTGTTGATGAACATTAATATTTGCACCTATTGGCGAACCACTGCAGCCTTTTTTTTTTCATCTGAAAGTTGAGGTTTACACAAGTAAAATGAATTTGAAATTTGAGCAAGCCGAGCAATATTTGTTGTTTTGTTAAAAATAAATATGCAGGTTGCATACATTGACTGACACTTTTTGAGCAATTATTAATTTTAAAATTCCAATGGTGTTATATTTACAATCTTTCATCAATATCGAGAGAAAAACAAACAAAAAACATATTTTGCATCATGTGTGGTTCGTGTGCAATTTTAAAATGTCACACACACACACACACACACACACACACACACACACATTCACTGATTATTAAGAAGCTGCTGATCATAAACCGCGTGGTTTTAGTTGGAAAAATATGAAGTTATGATTATTTTATAAAATAACATTTCTTGGGGTCTGAACGGATCTGGAATGCGAAAACAGTACAGATTTTGAATGCATCATGAGAATTAACAACAGCTCTGATAATTCATTAGTTGTAATTCAAATTCAAACTGGGACCTGAATTCGAATTCAGAGATGCATTAAGCGTTCTCAGTGCGATCCTGGATGCTGCACAGTCTAAATGGGTTTTAGGTGTGTCTGTCTTCGCTGTAATGCACGAGCATCACTTACCCCAGTGAGTCTCCATCTGAGACAGCGTCCCGTCGTTTCTCAAGTTCTCCATGTTTCTGTGTGCGTCTCAGGCTGAGCTTTAACGCAGGCAGTCCTTGGTTCTCATTAGAGAGAGAGAGAGATAGAGAGAGAGAGAATCAAGACGCTGGGATTGATCAGAGGGTCCAGATTCTCGTGTGCGGGATTAAATGCGTGATCTCCACCCTTGTAAGCACGTTTCTCCATCCATCCGCTGTGTTTTATGGAGGTTTTGCGCGCTGGCGTCTGTATCCGCATCTTGACGGTTTTTGTTCTTATTCTCTCGGATTTAAGGGTTTTTCACCTTTTTCTGGCAGATCTGAAGGTAAGCAGCTGTGTCTAATAACGCGTTTTCTTATATCCCCGCAGGTTGCGTGTGTCTGGATGAAGATGTTTTTTTTCCTCCCAGACTTTCTATTCATCATATAGACGCGTAACCATCCTCTGAGTCACGAACACGGCACAATCTAGCGATGCAGTGGAACACATGCCCATGTCTGTGCAATGTGTTCGGGTTGAGCTGATTTAAGTGCAGGGTTTGTCCAGGCTGTTAGTCGCAGGACAGGAACGCAGTAACCGGGTGAAGCAGGTAAGATCTGACCGTCAGGGAATTAATAACCTACTTTACACGTTCACATCGATTGCACAGCGTTAATGCCTCATCCTTTCTGAAAAACCTTAAATTCTACGCTTTTCGACTCGTTTCGCTCATTACGATTTAGATGGTGCTCCAGAAGAACCCCGATATAGCTGGTGTCATCGGTGACTTATTAGGAACGGCCTGTGCTTTCATGCAAAGACCCACTTCTATCAGCCCTCTGATGCATGCATGATCAAATCACCTCTTAATGATGCATTACAATTCAGAATAAGAACATGTTGTTTCCCGTTTTCGCGTCAAAATGATGTTTTTGAGAGAGTTGCACATCTATCCTGCAGTAGAGGTTCTTGGTGCATCACCACTTTTTTCAGATTTGTTTTGGGCATATGATTAAAGAGTGGTTTGGATGATTATAGTGGTTTTTGGAGATCTGAAGTACTGTAGTGGACATTTCCATCAAAGGGTTACAATATATGGTTGATCATATGCAGTGTGTTGGGTTGTTTGCATTGCAAATTAATGTTAGTATCTCAGTGTTCTGATTTATCAAGATGAGAATATAATAATTCATGCTTTTCCCTTTCAAAATTATGTTTTTGAGAGATTTGCAGCTGCAATCCAAAATTATATAGAGGTTCTTGCATCATTTTTTTTTTCAGACAGATTATTAAAATGCTTTTAAAGATCTGACCATTGTAGTGGACGTTTGCATCAAAGGGTTCAAATATACAGTTGATCATATAAACAGGTTTTGGTTCGTTTGCATTGCCGTTAATGTCAGTATCTTAATGTTTTTCCCCTGCAATTGAAAATAATGTTGTTAAATATTCCAGAGGATCTTGGTGCATCACCACTTTTAAAATAAAAACACACTATAAAGAGGACAGCCGAATGTAATTATGGGAAAGATTGGTTTAGATGATTATAGTGGCTTTTTAAGATCTGAGCATTGTAGTGGGAGTCAAGGGGTTAATATATACAGGTTTTAGTTGGCTTGCATTGCCATTAATGTTAGAATTATTAATGTGTCCTAATGTTACGTTTCATCAAAGTAAGAATAAAATATTCCTATTTTTCCCTTTTAAAATTATGATTTTAAGATAATTACATTCTGCAATTGAAAATAATGTTAAATAGTACAGAAGTTCTTGGTGCATCACCTCTTTTCAGCCATGTTTTATAAATAAAAACACACCATAAAGAGGACAGTCATATGTAATTATGGGTTTTAGATTATTAAAGTGGTTTTTGAAGATCTGATTATTGTAGTGGGCATTTGCATCAAAGGGTTAAAATATACAGTTGATCATATAAACAAGTTTTGGTTCGTTTGCATTGCCGTTAATGTCAGTATCTTAATGTTTTTCCATTTCAAAATGATGTTTTTGAGAGGATTGCACCCTGCATTTGAAAATAATGTTGTTAAATATTAGAGGTTCTTGGTGCATCACCACTTTTCAGCCATGTTTTTATTTAAAAAAATCCACACAATATAAAGAAGACAGCCGTATGTCATAAAGAGTGGTTTAGATGATTACAGTGGCTTTTTGAAGAAATCTCACCATTTGCATGAAAGGGTTAAACAGCTGATCATATACAGGTTTTGGTTTGCTTGCATTGCCGTTAATGTTAGTATTCTTCATTAGTACTGGTGGTCATCAGTGATAAAGCATCTTTTTATATTCTCAACATGAAATCTCTGAACCAGCAGGTGGTACTACGGTATGTACATCTACATGGTGCATGAATGGAGATGCAATGTGAAAGAGGACTAAATCACCTTTAAAATAGGCGAGACGCATTCGTTTGATTGCAAATCAACAGCGTTTGTCAGCAGTATATGAGGTCTGATGATTTGCATTGCAGCGTGAGTGTGTGAATTACAGGTGCATCATTATTAACTGTGTCAAGAGGAACAGACGCGTCCAACAAGGACAGAAAGCTTCAGCAGACAGGAGTAGAGTTGAAAGGCCACCCCTGCAGGGATAAGCAGTCGCTTCAGATTGTTTCTAAAAGTGTCACAAAAGAACAGCCGCCGAAAGCATTACCTCAGGTTTGAAAGGATTGTTCAGCTAAAAATTTTACGTTTTTGTCATTTTTCACACAGTATCTTTCCATAGTGTCATTCTTTTTTTTTTTTTTTTTTTTACAAAGATCATTAGAACATGTTTTATATATATATATATATATATAAACTTCAAGATTTCAGGTTTATTTCAGTGCATTACTTGCCATTTCTTTGTAATTATTGAAACAATTTCGAAGTGAAAATTGTTTCAAAGCAGGGCTATTACTGGTAACAAACTGGAACGAAAATTAAATCCATTTATTTATAATCGAAACATCTGATACTTTAAATAAAATAAACACTAAGCAAAATAAAATAAAATAAAAAACTTTATAAAAATATATATTTTTTAATTCAGCTAGTTGTGAGAAATATTTCTTATTTAACTGTCTCATCTTAATGGACTAAAGTAGCTAAAACCGAAATAGAAATAAGCATATATTAAAAAAAAAAAAAAAACTACAACTACTAAAAATGACAAAAACTAAATTACTAAAACTAGCTAAAATGAAAATAAAAACAAAAACTGATTTGAAATGTTCAGAAAAATATAGTATCTACATGAAACTAAAATAACACAGTTTCAAAGTAAATCCTATGCCATTGTTTCAGTGTATGAGTAAAATTAAGAATAACAGCTTAATGATAAAGAGATTTGTTGTATGGATATAAATAATTAATCTTTTTGTGTTCCACAGAAAAAAAGAAAAAAAAACCTTTTTGGATGAATAGTTCTATTCCTTTAAACACACATTATATTCTAAGCTTCACAAAGCAGGTTTTATAGCAGGTGTAAATGTTTTTTAGATTGTTTTTGTAAAAAACACCTATTTCCGGTGTATTTTAGTATATGTTGTTTGAGCATGTTAATCTATGTTGCATGCGTCTCTCATAATATGATCATATATGCACACAAACTCTTATTGGAGACATGTAATAACATTCAATGCTGTCCAGACGTCTTGGACATTTCTGCAGGCAGTATAATTTAGTTATGCTCATTTATTTCAAAGGGCTCAGGGTTTGTCTGGTTGTGCTCATTAGAGGTCCCCTGCTGGTTGATGCTGTAACTACGCCTGTGCTGCATGGCATTCATAGCTCAGGTGAATGACTCGGTGAGCGTCCAGGAGAAAAGATGCCAGCATGCAGGTTGTGCACCAGCTTTGGCTAGAAATGTCTCGGCGTGAGTGCAGTATAAATGCATATTAAAAATACTAATAATTCACTCAAAAATTAACATTTGCTGAAAATGTGTTGACCCTCAGTTCATCCGAGATTGGGATGAGTTTGTTTCTTCATCAGGTTTGTAGAAATGTAGCATTGCATCAGTGTCTCAGCAGTGAATGGGTGCCGTCAGAATGAGAGTCCAAACAGCTGATGAAAGCATCACAAGTAATACACAGCACTCCAGTCCATCAGTTAACATCTGGAGAAGACAAAAGCTGAAACTAATCCAGCATTAAGATGTTTTTAACTCAAATACATAGAGTCTATAATCCATAATAACTCTTCCTCCAGTGAAAAAGTGTTCTGGTGTGAATCAGGAGAGAAATCTGCACAGATCAAGCAGCGTTTAAACAGCTCTAAACACATATGTGGCTGGATTTTGATGTGAGAGACAACAGCAGATGCACTTTTTCACTGCAGGAAGCATGTATTTGAGTTAAAAGCATCTTAATGCTGGATTAGTTTCAGCTTTTGTCTTCTCCAGATGTTAACTGATGGACTGGAGTGCTGTGGATTACTTGTGATGTTTTTATCAGCTGTTTGGACTCTCATTCTGACGGCACCCATTCACTGCAGAGACACTGATGCAATGCTACATTTCTCCAAATCTGATGAAGAAACAAACTCATCCCGATCTCGGATGGCACATTTTCAGCAAATGTTCATTTTTGGCTGAACTATGACTTTAATCACAAATGAGTGGGAAACAAAATTTGGAAATTCTTACATTCAAATCCCAAATTCATCACTGCGTCTCAACGCATGCATTTATCCAAAGTGACTTACATTGCATTCAAGCTATGCATTCGCTGGGAAACAAACCCATGACCTTGGTGTTGCGAGCGCCATGATCAGCACAGGCGGACTGTAAACAAGCAGCATTGTTAGTTTTGAAGCGAATCAGCAGGTTGAGAAGGAACGATGTGAAAACAGCGACACGAACAAACCTGCAAAGAACTGCGTGATTGTGATTGTCAAGGTTTTCTGTGAAAACTAATTAAAAGTTTTGTGTTTGTTGGTCCCGAATCCTGCTAATGAGAATATTATATTCCTGAAAATTACATTTCCACACAGCTTGATGCTTTGCCAGCAGCCAGCAGAGACACGATGTACAGCACCTTTAATTGTAATTCTTTTAAATGAGCCTTGATTTGACTCATTTAAGCTCAGTAGTAGTTTATGTAATGCTCTTGTTTATGTAATGCATGATTCAAACTTTATGCAATTTATAACAAATTAAAAGTTACTCTTATTCAGCTTGCAACAAAAAAGAAAACATTGTTAACTATTTAAAAAAAAAATCTTGTTGTCCTGTACAAATATCTAAGCATCCTTAAAGCAAGAAGCTAGTTTGATATGTTTGGCTTGTTGTCAAAGAATCTCTCTGGAATATCAGTGTATTTTGTCTCTGCATTTTATTTTCATTTAGTTTTATTTCACGTTCGTTCTTGTTTATGCTTAATGTCTGTATATACAAAATCGATTCACTGAGAAATGTGAAAATTGTGCATAAAGTGAAACTCACACTTTATGCAATTTATAAAAAGTTACTCTCATTTGTCTTTAGCTTGTTTACACTGCAGTCAAATATCTCAACATCTTTAGAGCAAGAAGTGAATTTGATTTTAAACCTTGTTGTCAGAGAATCTCTGGAATATAAGTTTATTTTGTCTTTGCATTGTTTTGTTATATTTCTCTTGTTTATGCTTAATATCTTTGTTCAAAATACATTCTCTGAAAAAGCAGCAATACAAATGCAGACTCGCACTTTATGTAATTTATAACAAACTTTTTTGCTTCACCTTGTTTACACTGTGAAAATACAGCATTTGTAATTATGTATTCGTACAAATATTGCAACATGCTTAAAGCAAGAAGGAAACTTGATATTTATTTCACTTGTTTATGCTTAATATCTTTATATTCAAGATAGTTTCTCTGAAAAAAGAAGCAATACAAATGCACAACTCAAACTTTTTGTAATTTATAACAAATTAAAAGTTACTCTTATTTTGCTTTAGCTTATTTACAGTGCAAAAAAAAAACAATCACAATTTATTCTCACTTCTGTCTTGTCCTGTACAAATATCAAAATATTTACCAGAGATGCAAATATGATATTAAGCCTTGTTGTATATCAGAGGAGCCTCTTAAAGAAGAAGTTACAGGTCTGTGAGAGCCAGAAATCTTGCTTGTTTGTAGGTGACCAAATACTTATTTTACCGAGGAATTTACCAATTAATTCTTAAAAAATCCTACAATGTGATTTTCTGGATTTTTTTCTCATTTTGTCTCTCATAGTTGAGGTATACCTATGATGAAAATTACAGGCCTCTCTCATCTTTTTAAGTGGGAGAACTTGCACAATTGGTGGCTGACTAAATACTTTTTTGCCCCACTGTATGTGTATTTTGTCTTTGCCTTTTATTTATTTATTTGTTTGTTTGTTTGTGACCCTGGAGCACAAAACCAGTCATAGGGGTCAATTTTGTGAAATTGAGATAGGATAATATTTGGCTGAGATGCAACTATTTGAAAATCTGGAATCTGAGGGTGCAAAAAAATCTAAATATTGAGAAGTTCTTTAAAGTTGTCCAAATGAAGTTCTTAGCAATGCATATTACTAATCAAACATTACGTTTTGATATATTTACGGTAGGACATTTACTAAATATCTTCATGGAACATGATCTTTACTTAATATCCTAATGATTTTTGGCATAAAAGAGAAATGTATAATTGTGACCCATACAATGTATTGTTGGCTATTGCTACAAATATCCCCCAGCGACTTAACACTGCTTTTGTGCTGCAGGGACACATTTATTTATTTATTTATTTTTATTTTTATATTTTTTTATATTTTCTTAATATCTTTATATTCACGATAGAATCTCTGAAAACAAGCGTTAATATTTTCTTCTGTTTTGCTTGCAGGTAAATATTTTATGCTTTATAAGAATGTTTAGACATTTTAACTGTTAAACGAGACGAGGATCCTCGTGAATAATATATTTTGTGTTGCTCAACATTACGTAAGTGGACACCCACAGATGAGATGTGCCAAGCGCTGCAGATGTCTGGCGGACAGCTTAGTTAATGGCTCTGAGCGTTCAGATGACTGCTGAATGAATGTGCCAGATTTATACGGCCCGCGTTATTAGAGAGCCTGGACTTTTCTCCCTTCTAGCGAAGCCACTGAACATTTCATTCATTTTAATGGATGGTAAATACAAAGCCGAGTGTGTTTTTTCACAGCCGCTCCATGGGCTCAAAAACGCCATTAGAACTGCAGTATTGTGGTTTGGTGTTACTGTTAGACATTGTGATGTTTTAGGAGCGACAAATGCATTGAAATGCAGCGGTGAATCTGCTAAATGATGCTCCGTGAATGATGGCTGATGCACTGATATGTTGTTTGAGATTCTACAGGAGTGTTTGGAGATATTAAAGCAATCATATCTGTGTTATCATTCCTACAGAAAGCTAACAATTTAACCTGGTTGGTGTTTTTGACTAAAAGAGATGCTATTTATTAACCACAGACAGCATTTTTAGTGAGTCTGTCCAGTTTAATGTGTTGAACCAAGAAGATAATCGGATAATCCAGAGATGAGATGACGGTTTTCAGGCTTTTGAAGAAATTCTCAGAGTAAATAAACTTAGTCGTGTGTGCAAAGACTGACGAAACAACTACCAATCACTGTCGAGATACTGTTTAAAATGAACACAAGTCATGAGACAAGGAAAGATCATGAAACTTAAAGGTGAAATAATAGCATTAAAATCATTGCAATATTTGCTCGCTGATTCTAGCTGGTCTAAAAGCAGTGTGTTAATATTCACTAACTTTAATATTTTGAATTCATGTTTTCAAACTTAAATTGTTGTAAAGTGTTTTAATGCTTTGAAGCACAGACTTCATTAAAAGCATGAAGCATGTATAAAAAAAAAGTACATTTTTATCTCACAATTTGGACTTTTTGTTCTTGCAATTTTTTTGAAATTATATTTCACAATTCAGACTTTTTTGAAAAGTCAGAAGAGTGAAACAAACTTGCAATTGTGAGAAAAAAGTCACAATTACTGTTTTGATTTAAAAAAAATTATTTTGTGGCGGAATAAACTGAATCGTGAGGTGTAAACTCAGAATTGAGTTGAAAAATTCAGAATTCTGAGTTTTCATCTCACGATTCAGATTATTTTCTTTATATTGCACAATTCTGACTTCAGAGTATTTTTCTCACAATTCTGTGAAAAATATAAAAATTGTGAGATATTACTTTTTTTAATTATTATTATCATTTTTATTCCACGGTGGAAACAAACAAACAAACAAACCAAAATAGAATTTCAAGATATGAAGTCAGAATTGTGAGATAAAATCCTCCCCCATGACAGAAATGGGCTTTCATAGATATCAACCTCAAATCTGGACCACTTGTTTAGATTTATGTCTATTATTTATAGACATAATATATTTATTTATGACATTTATATTATTTATGTATTTATTTCAACCCGATCTCATGAAAGTGCGTATAAATAGTACGCCAAATAAAAACGAAAACTTGTGGTATTGATATGCAAAAATGGACTTTGGCGTGTATATGCTACGCGATGGGTAGGTTTAGAGTTGTGGGGTAGATGCGTATCATATGTACGCGAAAACTGCGTATCATAAGCACGCCAACAAATTTCGTATCATATGCACGCGAAAACTGCGTATTATATGCACGCCAAACACATGCGTATCATATGCACGCCAAAATATATTTTTGCGTATCAATACCACGACTTTTCGTTTTTATTTGTCGTACTATTTATACGCATTTTCATGAGACCGGGCTCATTTATTTATGTATACTGCATATGAGTCAAAGATGAGACATCCCATTTTGGTGTCCGCATCAAATTAAATTTACAAAAGTGATTTTATATAAACAGAAAGCCTATTAAATACATATCTACTTTAATGTTTCAAATAACTTTTGTGAAAATAAAATGTCAAAATATGGTTGAAATAATGTTCCATCGTCATTTAGCGTAACATATATATGTGACCCTGGAGCACAAAACTAGTCATGAGGGTCAATTTTTCGAAATTGAGATGTATGTATCATCTGAAAGCTGAATAAATAATCTTTCCATTGATGTATGGTTTGTTAGGATCGGACAATATTTGACTGAGATACAACTATATGAATACTATATGTCCAAAAATAAATACAATTAAATGATTAAACACTTCTTGCTGACAAATGGGTAAAACCTAGTGGTTTGAAGGACAGTGGCAAAGTTTTAAAATAAATTAATTTGTATTTTGAGAGTCTTTTAATGATTCTGGTTGGTTACATGAATTATTGTTACACTGAAAGGCATTTTTTCTGTAAATAATGGTGCACATGTATGATAGTCATAATTTTTTGCTTAGAAATTTAAACCTGGATTAAACTTTATTGTTTTGATGCATGAAAGCCCCTTCTTGTCCTTGATCATATAGTGTCTCTTGCCCAGCCGTATTGAGTATATTTCTGATATATATCATAATTTCAGTGTGCTCCTCTCTCTTCCACAGGCAACTCAACCTGACTGGAATTAAATCAGGATATACTTGTGTTTCTGAAACATGGCAGGCACCGTCTCCGTCGACTCGAGGGCCGAAGCATCTCGTCTGAGGATCTGTGGTGCTTTGGATTAACAGATCTGCGCTCGCACATTTGTGAGGATTACGCCTTTGCTTTGCTGCCTTTGCCATGCTTTGTCTGAGAATGATCCTTCGGGTTGTCTCTGTGGTTTGGGGAGTTACGCTCGTCGTTTGTCAGCAAGCACAGTTCACCACCGTCACCACAAACTATGGGAAGCTGCGTGGATTGCGTGTGGCGCTGCCTAGTGAGATCCTGGGCCCCGTGGAGCAGTATCTGGGGGTCCCGTATGCGATGCCCCCTACTGGACAGCGGCGCTTCCAGGCACCCGAGCCGCCGGCGTCGTGGCCTGGCATCAGGAACGCCACGCAGTTCGCTCCGGTGTGTCCGCAGTATCTGGAGGACCGGCTGCTGCTCACAGACATGCTACCGGTGTGGTTTACTGCAAACCTGGACACGGTCGCATCGTACATACACGAGCAGAGCGAAGACTGTCTGTACCTCAACATCTACGTGCCCACAGAGGAAGGTATGCTTATTAAAATACATTAATTTTGCATATATATATATGTGTATATATACCATTCAAAAGTTTGGGGTTGGGATGTTTTTTAAATGTTTTGGAAAGACGTCTCTTCTGCTCACTGAGGCTGCATTTATTTAAAGGGGTGGTTGATTGCGATTTCACTTTTTTTAACGTTAGTTAGTGTGTAATGTTGCAGTTTGAGCATAAACAATATCTGCAAAGTTACGAAGCTGAAAGATCAATGCAAACGGAGATATCGTCTTTTAAAATTCTGGCAGTTTAATGCCTACAAAAACGACTGGTAGGGACTACAACGAGTTACTTCCCGGGTTCGTGACATCACAAACCCAGATAAACCCCGCCCCCGGGAACATGCAGCAAAGGGGGCGAGGCCTGTGCTGCTTTAGAGAAGAGAAAGAGAGATCTCTCTCTCTCTCTCTCTCTCTCTCTCTCTCTCATTCAGATCATCAGCTCAGCGAATACACTTATTTTCACATAGCTATGAGAAGCGTTAAACATGCGGTTGCCGTACTGTATTAAAGATTTAATCAGGATAAAACCGTATATTAAAAGCTAACATAAGCAGTAGCATTTACAAATAACAACGTATCTAAAAGAATGAGACAACAGCAAACAAAAATCTTAGGCCTACCATTAAAAGCCGTGCTTGCACAGGTTCTGCACGATCCTCTTCAATAATATCCTCTGCTTCTCAATCGGGCTCAAACTGATAAGCACAATAGACGACACCATTGTTTACAATACAGCCGGAGCAGATGGCGCTGAGGAGAGGGGCGGGACGTTTAGACTAGCACTAGAGGCGGTTTAGCCAATCACAACACACTGGGCTAGCTAACCAATCAGAGCCCATCGCCTATTTCAGAGGGCGGGGCTTCATAAAAGAAGGAAATGATCAGTGCGTTTCTCAGAGAAGGGACAGAGCGGTGTGGAATAAAGGTAAATTATGTGAAAAATAATGAATTTTTTAACAAACGAAGCATTATCACATGTTAGACTGCACCTCATAAACACAATCAAGCCTATAAAAAAAACAGTCAACCACCCCTTTAATCAAAAATACTGTAGAAATTGTGAATTGTTTTACTATTTAAAACAGCTTTCCTGTGTGAATATCTGTTAAACTGTAATGTATTTCTGTGATGCTCAGCTGTATTTTCAGCATCATTACTGCAGTCTTCAGTGTCACATGATCTTCAGAAATCAGTATAATATGCTGATCTGCTGCTCGAGAAACATTTCTGATTATTATCAATGTTGAACACAGTTGTGCTGATACAACACATGCGTGATACATTTTATTTTTCAGGATATTTTGATGAATAGAAAGTTCAAAAGAACAGCATTTGTTTGAAATACAAATCTACTGTAACATTATAAATGTCTTTACTGTCGCTTTTGATCAATTTAATGCGTCCTTGATGAATAAAAATATCAGTTTCTTAAATAAATTTTACTTACCCCAAACTTTTTAACTATATATACACACACACAGCAACATAAAAATATATAACTCAAACTCAACATATATAACTCAAAATGAATTATTCGTATATGAAATTCTTAATACAACTGTATTAATTTATGAAAGTTTTCTGGAGGGTTGCAAAAGGGGCAGAAAATTTCCAGAAGCTTTCCAAAAGTTTCCAAAAAACAAAAAAAAAATTCTGGAAAGTTTTTGGAAATTTACTGGAAATGTTCCGCCCCCGTTGCTGGCCTAATTTTAATTTATGTATAAAGGTCTTAAGCAAATTTGTCTTAAGTAACTGTTTTGTTGTAGTAGTGGATGCCTATGAAAAAATATAATTTTACATATGAACCTTTTCAGTTAATATGCAACATTATGTATAATTATCATGAAATTATAAATGAGGACCGAAATGAATTCTTGATGATGATGATGATGATGGATATGGATTAAAATATGTTGTATACAATACTAAAAACTTTCTTTTTATTTATGCATATTTCTTGGTACTGAATAACATATTTATAATCACTGGTTCTCATGCTTTATCCTTGCAAAGATTTTTTGCCGTATGGGATTGACTTCTTGACAAAGGATTCATGAAATGCTGCTGTAATATGTGGAACAGAAGCGTGTCTGTGATGCATTAACATGCTGTCTATTTAGGCAGCTCACTAGCTGTTGGAACAGAGCCGTTTATCATCATATCCATGTATTCATGGGATTGCCATGATCTTATTTTCGCGTGTCGCTTCTTGTTTCTCATATAGACAGAAACTAAATATGCCGTTTATTCCCTAAGGAGATGGATTCATGATTTAGCAGTTGATGTCCAAACTGTGAGGCTCTAGTAGATTCATCAGTAACGCAGCGCATCGCCTCGAGGAGCACAACATAATGAAACGCATGATGAACGGAGATGACAAACAAAACATTAGATGCAGAACTCAAGAGCTGGTCGTTCAAGTTTTGTTCACTGTTCTCAGTGAGTCTGTCTCAGGTTTTAGGTCTTTCCCGGTTAAAATAAATCTAAAACCTGAAATACAGTAAATGCTGTATATATACTGTATGCTATATATACTGTGTGTATATATATATATATATATATATATATATATATATATATAGAGCTTACAGCTCATGAAAGTCAAAAATACAGTATCTCAAAATATTAGAATATTTATATTTGAGCTTCATTAAATGACCGTCCCTACAGAATACATTCTGGGTATCTCTTGTTCTTTGAAACCACAATAATGGGGAAGACTGCTGCAATGGTCCAGAAGACGATCATTGACACACTCCACAAAGAGGACTGAAGCTGGAGTCAGTGCATCAAGAGTCACCACGCTCAGACTTCTTCAGGAAAACTTCTGAAACAGAAACAGCGTCAGAAGCATCTCACCTGGGCTAAGGAGAAAAAGAACTGGACTGCTGCTCAGTGCTCCAAAGTCTTCTTTTCAGATGAAAGTAAATGTTGCATTTAATTTGGAAATCAAGGTCTGGAGTCTGGAGGAAGACTGGAGAGGCACAGAATCCAAGCTGCTTGAAGTCCAGTGTGAAGTTTCTGAAGTCAGTGATGATTTGGGGAGCCATGACGTCTGCTGGTGTTGCTCCATTGTGTTTTATCAAGTCCAAAGTCAATGCAGCCGTCTACCAGGAAGTTTTGGAGCACTTTATGCTTCCATCTGCTCACAAGCTTTATGGAGATGCTGATTTCCTTTTCCAGCAGGACTTAGCACCTGCCCACAGTGACCATGATATAGCTGTGCTTGATTGGCCAGCCAACAGGCCTGACCTGAAGCCCATATAGAGTCTATGGGATATTTTCAAGAGAATGATGAGAAGCAGTGGATCCGAGCTGAAGCTCAATAGTGCCTCAACAGGCTGATCGCTTCCATTCGCTCCTCACTGATGCTGGAGTTTGTGCTAAACGAGCCCCGGCCAAGTATTGAGTGCATAATAGGTCTGGGACGATGCAGAATCGATTCGTGGAATCCTCTGGAATGGATTCTGAGCTTAGATTTTAACAGCAGATGGCGCTCTAATCTAGTTTTTATCCACACACTCAGAGTCTGTAATTTCAGCTCAGAATGCTTTTATGACGCGAGATTAATGTAAACACAGCCCACTGTGAACACTCTTGTAATTCGCTTCAACCTTTTCGAATTTTATGAATGATTATTTTAGGTTCAAGTGTGTGTAAGGATTTGGCTGTTTCTAAAGCATGCAGCGCCATCTGCTGTTCAAAACTATGCTCAGAATCGACTCCAGAAAGAATCGCGATGCATTCGGAAAATCTCAGAATCGATGCAGAATCATTTCTCGATTCTCGATGCATCGATTTATTTTCCCAGCCCTAGTGCATAAATGAACATACTTTAAAGAAGTTGAACTTTTCTGTTTTGTAAATCCTTGTTTTTTATTGATCTTAGGAAATATTCTAATATTTTGAGATACTGGATTTTTGACTTTCATGAGCTGTAAGCTATAATCATCTAAATAAAAAAAAACATTAGAAATGCTTTACTTTACGCATAATGAATCTAGAAAATATGAAAGTTTCACTTTTTGAAATAAGTTACCAAACATGATTAACTTTTGCACGATATTCAAATTTTTTGAGATGCACCTGTATATGTGTGTATATATATATATATATATATATATATATAGATAGATAGATAAATATAGATATAGGTATATACTAAATACTAACTAAAACTAAATAAACTAAATCTAATAAATAAAAGTGAAAAAAACTATATTGATAACTATAAAACTATATTGTCATATTTAAAAGAACGTACTAAAGTACTAAAAATGCATTTACGTATTTATGTTTTTAATGATTTTTTCAAGACTTGTAGTGATATTTGTGTAATAGTGATTGACTGATGGATTTAGATCCAGCTCTTACACCAGCTGTTATATAAATGTTTCCTTTAATGCTGTGTTTATGTGAAGATAAGTTGATTTTAATTACCATGAGAATGGTTTGACGAAACTAGGTTTTCATAAGAAGCTTTTTTTAAACGCTCCTGGGAAACACGGTAACTTATAACAGTAAGCATCCTCTTCCTCATTAAACACTGTTTCATATTTCATACTTAATGGAAACATCAGCAGTTTTTCATAATCGGCCGGGTTTTGTCCTGCCCTCAATAGTGAACGAAAACACCCAGTTTCCACAGCGCTCCAGTGTCTTCTGTTTTAATGGAGAACATTATGACTTAATGGACGTGATATAAAACACCAGTAATGACCTCAGACGACTCTATTAAGCACAAACACTTTAATATATTTACTCTAAATGCACACAGACTGAGAAGAGTTAATGCAAGAGTTCATCTGTCGATATTTACTGCATCAGTTTTTATTTCTGCCTGATCTGTTCTCTTAAGAGACTGTGTTTGTTGCTTGTATTAAGTGATTTTTCTTTCTGTTTCAGATGCGCATGACGACACGGGCTTGAAGCCGGTCATGGTTTATATTCACGGCGGCTCGTACGTCGAGGGAACAGGGAACATGATCGACGGCAGCATCCTCGCCAGCTACGGAAACGTGATCGTCGTCACCGTGAACTACCGGTTAGGAGTGCTAGGTGAGTCGCTCGAAACTTATTCATCTTATTTACACTGCTGTCGGAAGAAATTAGTACTTTAATTCGTCAGGGATGCATGAGATTGATCAAAAGTGCTAGTAAAGACATGTTACAAAAGATTTCTGTTTTTAAATAAACGCTGTTCTTTTGGACTTTCTGTTCATCTGTGAATCCTGACGAATAAAATGTATGATGCTTTCCACAAAAATATTGTGCAGCACAACTGTTTTCAACATTGATGATAATCAGAAATGTTTCTTGAGCAGCAAATCTGCGTATTAGAAGCAGTGTTATTTTAGTATCACTGAGATATAGTTTTTATTAATATGTTGAGTCAGTTTTTTTTCTCATTTTAATTTTAGTTAAAATTTTTGTAATTTTGTTTTATTCATCTTATTTACACTGCTGTCGGAAGAAATTAGTACTTTAATTCGTCAGGGATGCATGAGATTGATCAAAAGTGCTAGTAAAGACATGTTACAAAAGATTTCTGTTTTTAAATAAACGCTGTTCTTTTGGACTTTCTGTTCATCTGTGAATCCTGACGAATAAAATGTATGATGCTTTCCACAAAAATATTGTGCAGCACAACTGTTTTCAACATTGATGATAATCAGAAATGTTTCTTGAGCAGCAAATCTGCGTATTAGAAGCAGTGTTATTTTAGTATCACTGAGATATAGTTTTTATTAATATATTGAGTCAGTTTTTTTTCTCATTTTAATTTTAGTTAAAATTTTAGTAATTTTGTTGTGTTTTTGCTATTTCTATTTATTTTTTTTATTTTTTTTATATTTTATTTTAGTTATTTTATTTCAGGTAACAAATTCTATTTTATGTTTTTGGTATTAGTTTATTATATATATATATATAATTAATTTTTTATTTATTAATTTTTTTAGTTAATGGTTATTTCAAGTAACTAAAATGTTATGTTTTTAGTTTTGGTTAAAATATTTTTAATATATGTTTTATATTTTATTTTATTGAATCATTATTTCATTTCAAGTAACAAAAATGTTTTTATGTTTTTAGTTTTAGTTTAAATATTTTTTATTTGATATTTTTTATATTTTGTATTATTTTTGTTAATGTTTATTTTATTTCAAGTAATGATTTTTTAAATGTTTTTAGTTTTTGTCAATTATAATAACCCTGTTGAAGAACGATTATAAGAATAAGAATGATTTCTGAAGATCATGACACACTGAGGACTCTGATGCTAAAAATTCAGCTTTGATCACAGAAATAAATTACAGTTTAACACATTTTCACATAGAAACAGTTATTTTAAGTGATAATAATATTTCACAATTTATACAATATTTTTGATCAAATAAATACACCCTTGGTAAGCAAAAAATACTTCTTTAATTGTTTAGTATTTTTGCATATAAGCTAAAGATAATGAAACCTGTAAAAGCCTTTCTTTTACTCACAGTACGTAAGAGATGACGTTAGAAAGCCTTCAGATGTTCATTAAAGGATATTTTATTCATTTTCATAATGAAGGTTATTGGCTATTACAAGTTCTGCCAAAAATAGATTCCTCTTTATAAAATAAAGCTTTTATAATGCTGTGTCTTTGAACAGAAGAACACGGTGAGGATTTGAAAGCTTATTAAAACACTAAGAATACTTGATTCAGCTTTGATCACAGAAATAAATTACAGTTTAACACATTTTCACATAGAAACAGTTATTTTAAGTGATAATAATATTTCACAATTTATATGATATTTTTGATCAAATAAATCCACCCTTGGTAAGCAAAAAATACTTCTTTAATTGTTTAGTATTTTTGCACATAAGCTGAAGATAATGAAACCTGTAAAAGCTTTTCTTTTACTCACAGTACGTAAGAGATGACGTTAGAAAGCCTTCAGATGTTCATTAAAGGATTTTTTTATTCATTTTCATAATGAAGGTTGTTGGCTATTACAAGTTCTGCCAAAAATAGATTCCTCTTTATAAAATAAAGCTTTTATAATGCTGTGTCTTTGAACAGAAGAACACGGTGAGGATTTGAAAGCTTATTAAAACACTAAGAATACTTATAAACACGAACACAAAGCAGCTCTCGCAAGTGTTTTAGTTTGCAGTCTAAGTGTGCAGATTTATGATTCATTCATTTTGAATCCTACATATTTATATGTTTGGTGCAGAGCAGTTTATTTCTGTTTTTGAGTCTTGGATCGTCATGCTGTTACTGGCTCTCTTTCTCATCAAGATATTGAAGCAGATTTCGTTTGAAGGTCCTGAGGTCCTTGGCACTGAATTAGAGACGAAAAAGCCCGCTTTTAACAGCATCCCTCTTTTAAGAAGAGAGCGTGTTCTTTTCTCCGTGTGGAATTAGATCCAAACACTTCCCAGAGGCCTTCAGATTCAGACCGAATGCACTTTTGGTCATTACCATCAGATCTTTTGTACCAAATGATGTGATGTTTTGAACAAAGCATCTCCTTATTATTGAGTTATGTTCAGAACGAGCTGGATGGAAGAGATTGATGTCTCTCCAGTCCATCATTAAACTCCGAACATTGTCCAAAAATACACTATACCAGTCAAAAGTCTGGAACAATTATGATCGATAATAATCATAAATGTTTCTCGAGCAGCAAATCAGCATACTGGAATGATTTCTGAAGATCATGTGACACTGAAGACTGGAGGAATGATGCTGAAAATACAGCTGCACATCACAGAAATACATTACAGTTTAACACATATTCACACAGAAAACAGCTGTTAAAAGTTGCAATAATATTTCACAATTTTTACTGTATTTTTGATCAAATAAATGCAGCTTTGCTGAGCGGAAGAGGAAAAATAG
The DNA here is from genome assembly GCF_001515645.1 of Sinocyclocheilus grahami. Taxonomy (NCBI): domain Eukaryota; kingdom Metazoa; phylum Chordata; class Actinopteri; order Cypriniformes; family Cyprinidae; genus Sinocyclocheilus; species Sinocyclocheilus grahami. The sequence goes on along the minus strand of NW_015506264.1, from coordinate 520,419 downwards.
TAGTGTGTATAAACTCACATTTGATTGATCTTAGAGTGGTTTGATGGATGTGGCCACAGGATATTTCACACCCAAGGTCTAGAAGTCCTTGTCTCCTCTCTCTGGCTCCAGTACTTCAGAGATGATCACAGATTCAGTGTGTTTTTATGGGAAAACGATCCAGCAGGGACAGATCAAGGCTGGCGGTCTGAGGAGAAACGACACCAGACTAAGCCACATAAAGACTCCTCATCTTCAGCCGACAGCGTCTGTTTGAGCGAGCTCTGTCTCATGATTCTCCTGCAGCGTCTGATCCTTTCAGAGAGAAATTCAGCTGACATTTCATGTAATCTCAAAGCTAAATGTGACCCTGGAGCACAAAACCAGTCATAAGGGTCAATTTTTCGAAATTGAGATGTATGCATCATCTGAAAGCTGAATAAATAAGCTTTCCATTGATGTATGGTTTGTTAGGATAGCACAATATTTGGCTGAGATACAACTATTTGAAAATCTGTAATCTGAGGGTGCAAAAAAATCTAAATATTGAGAAAATCATCTTTAAAGTTGTTCAAATGAAGTTCTTAGCAATGCATATTACTAATCAAACATTAAGTTTTGATATATTTACGGTAGGAGATTTACAAAATATCTTCATGGAACATGATCTTTACTTAATATCCTAATGATTTTTGGCATAAAAGAGAAATGTATAATTGTGACCCATACAATGTATTGTTGGCTATTGCTACAAATATCCCCCAGCGACTTAACACTGCTTTTGTGCTGCAGGGACACATTTATTTCTGTTGTAAAGACGGGCGTAAGTGACTGATCTGCTCAGAAGATGTTGGCGATTGCAGATAACAGAGCTCATTTGAAGCCTGTTACGTCTGTTTTTCATCCCTTTTCTTTTCATCTTTCTTATGTTATATTCTCTAAAATGCTGCTTTGGAGTAAAACTGTATAGTAAAAACTGAAATGAACTGATCCTGAATTTAACTGAAATACACTACCAAAAGCATTTTTTACATTCAAGACACACAATCAGTGTTAAATTATTATTATTGTTGTTTATTTTTTTGTATGAATATTTAGATTTAGTTCCTGTATTTTCTGTTTTAATTTTAATTTTAGTTAAAGTAAGTAATTAATTTTGGTTTTAGTATCTTTTTAAATGTTTATATAGTTTTATCTATTTTTATTTCAGTTTTGGTTTTAGTTATTTATATACTTCAAGTTCAATTAAATGAAAGTAAGAAATGTTGCCTTAATAACTAAAACGTTTACATTTTTTTGTATTTTTTATTTCAGTTAACACTTTTTTTCTGGTTTTAGTTTTAGTTTAATTTTGTATATGAAAGACATATTATAGTATCACTGATATTCTATTTTAGTTTTTTTTTAAATAAATATTCTGATTTAGTTTTTGTTTTTATATTTTCATGTTTTAATTAAAATTTTAAAGTTTTAGTAATTTTATGTTTTTAGGCATATTTATTTATTTACGTATTATATAATTTATATATAATGTTATATCATTTTTTATATAGTTTTTATTCATTTTTATTTTGGTTTTCATTTTAGTTTGTTTATTACTTTGTTAAATTAAACTATACAATTAAATGTTGCCTTTTTTTGTTTTATCTTTTTCTTCAGTTAACAAACATTTATTGTTTTGTCTTTTTAATGTATGTCTACATATCTGTAGTTTGTATTCATTTTGAATTCAATTATTTTTTATTATTATTGAATTAAGTACTTCAAGTTAAAGTTTTTTTGCACATATTGTCTTTTATTTCAGTTAACAAATAGACACACACTTTTATTTATAACTTGTTTGTTTGTTTTTGTTTTTGTTAATTCAGTGATTATAAAATCAGCAGCATAGTATAGATTTTCCCCAGTCCTATTGAATAATCATGATATTTAAATGTTTAAATGCTGTATTGCTCTGACAGCGAGCGTTTGTGTCCCAGATCTGTTTCAGAAAGCGATCATCCAGAGCGGGACGGCTCTCTCCAGCTGGGCCGTCAACTACCAGCCGGCCAAATACACGCGCATGCTGGCCGAGAAGGTGGGCTGCAACGAAGACGACACGGTCGAGCTGATCGAGTGCCTCCAAAACAAAAACTACAAGGAGCTGATCGAGCAGAACATCACCCCCGCCAAATACCACATCGCCTTCGGACCCGTGATCGACGGAGACGTCATTCCGGATGACCCGCAGATCCTCATGGAGCAGGGAGAGTTCCTCAACTACGAAATAATGCTAGGAGTGAACCAGGGCGAAGGCTACAAGTTCGTAGACGGGATCTTAGACAGCGAGGATAGAGTAACAAGCAATGACTTCGAGTTCTCCATATCAGAATTTGTCGACCATTTGTACGGCTATCCGGAAGGAAAGGACACCCTGCGGGAAACCATAAAGTTCATGTACACAGACTGGGCCGATAGGGAAAACCCGGAGATGCGACGAAAAACGCTGGTCGCGCTTTTCACGGATCACCAGTGGGTGGCGCCGGCCGTGGCGACGGCGGACCTGCATGCGCAGTACGGATCGCCCACCTACTTTTATGCCTTTTATCACCACTGCCAGAGCGACATGAAGCCTGCCTGGGCCGATTCGGCACACGGAGACGAACTTCCGTACGTTTTCGGCATTCCCATGATCGGCCCCACGGATCTCTTCAACTGCAACTTCTCCAAGAACGACATTATGTTGAGCGCCGTGGTCATGACGTACTGGACGAACTTCGCCAAAACTGGGTGGGTAGGATGCATATGTTTAATAAAAGCTGTTTTAATAAAATGTTTTAAAAAATTGTTTTAATAAAACTGTTTTAAGAAATGTTTTAATAAAAGCTGTCAAAATGCATAAAGGCTGTAACTTAACTTTACTTTTTTCAATTTAAATGTATTTAAATGGATAAATTAATACATGAATTTATAAATTAATAATAAAATTAGATAAAGAATAATAATTGATTGTTGCTAGGGTATTCTGGGTGGTTGCTCGAGTGTTGCAAGGCAGTGGAAAGTAACATCACTAATTGACCTTTTAATGACTGCTTTCAGTTTTTTAACTATGTCACTAGGGTGTTGCTAGGGTATTCTGGGTGGTTGCTACAGTGTTGCTATGCAGTTGCTAGGGTGTAGCTAGGCAATCAAATATAACATCACATCAAATTGACCCTTTAATTGCTACTTTCAGTTATTCTTTGTTGCTAGGCAGTTATTAGGGTATTCTGGGTGGTTGTTAGAGTGTTTCTAGGCAGTCGAAAGTAACATCACTAATTGACCCTTTAATTGCTGCTTTCAGCAATGTTTGTTGCTAGAGTGCTGTTATGTAGTTGCTAGGGCGTTGCTAGGCAGTCAAACATAACATCACTTATTGACCCATTAATTGCTGCTTTCGGCTATTTTGTTGTTAGGGTGTTGCTAGGGTATTTTGGGTGGTTGCTGGAGTGTTGCTAGGCAGTGAGGGGGGCTGGGGAGAGAGATAGATAGATAGATAGATAGATAGATAGATAGATAGATAGATAGATAGATAGATAGATATTCTGGGTGGTCACAGTGTTGATATGCAGTTGCTAGGGTGTTTCTGGGGTACTCTGGGTGGTCACTAGAGTGTTGCTAAGGCATTGCTACAGTTCTTCTTGGCAGTTGCAAGAGTGTTTTAGGTGGTTGATAAAATGTTGCTATGCAATTGTTAGGGTGTTGCTAGGATGTTCAGGGCTGCTATGCAGTTGCTAGGGTATTCCAGGTGGTTGCTAGAGTGTTGCAAATCAGTCGAAAGTAACATCACCAGTTGACCCTTTAATTGCTGCTTTCAACTATTTTTGTTGCTAAGGTGTTGCTAGGAAGTTGTTATGGTATTCTGAGTGTTTGCTAGAGTGTTGTTAGGCAGTGGAAAGTAACATCACTAATTGACCTTTTAATGACTGCTTTCAGCTATTCTTGTTGCTAGGGTGTTGCTAGGCAGCTAGGGTATTCTGGGTGGTTGCTAGAATGTTGATATGTAGTTGCAAGGGCATTGCTAGGTAATCAAATGTAGCATCACTAATTGAACTTTCAGTTGCTGCTTTCAGCTATTTATGTATTTTTTTGCTAGGGTGTTGCTAAGCAGTTGAACTTAACCTCACTAACTAATCCTTTAATTGCTGCATTGAGTTTTTTATTTGTGAATCTGATTAGATCGACATTTAGGGTTAGGGTTAGGGTTAGGGTTGCAGCCTAGTATTTGACAAGAATGATTTTAAAAAATGTAAATTGAAGCATTAACTACTGTACAGATGTTACTAATTTAACACGTTTTGTTTTACTGCACAGAGACCCGAATCAGCCGGTTCCTCAAGACACAAAGTTCATCCACACTAAACCGAACCGCTTTGAGGAGGTGGCCTGGTCTAAATACAACCCTAAAGACCAGCTGTACCTGCACATCGGCCTGAAGCCTCGCGTCCGCGACCACTACAGGGCCACCAAGATCGCCTTCTGGCTGGAGTTAGTGCCGCATTTACACAACATCAACGAACTCTTCCAGTATGTTTCATCGACAACCAAAATCCCACCACAGGACACGACGCCGTTCTCCTACACCAAACGCCTGTCCAACAAACTCTTGCCATCGACCACCCGCCATCCACCCGCTACTCCGGCCAACACCAAACAGATGTCGGATCAGCAGAAGACATCCGAGCACGGCGACGGGGCGGTTATCATCGAAGCGCGAGATTATTCGACCGAGCTGAGCGTGACGATCGCCGTCGGCGCGTCTTTGCTCTTCTTAAACATCCTGGCGTTCGCAGCACTCTACTACAAGAAGGACAAACACCGGCTAGAGTCGAGTCGTAGGCACAGTCTGCCAAGAAATCTCGCGAACGATGTCCCCCGTGTGCCGAGCGAAGTATTGATGCAGCTCGGCCACGATCACGATTGCGATTCGCTGCAAGGCCACGATATGATTCAGCTGACCGGTCCTTTGGATTACGCGCTAGCGATGCGCCGTTCGCCCGACGACATATCGCTGATAACGGCGAACACCATCACTATGATTCCTCGCTCTTTCCCCGACTTGCCGCCATCATATCTCAACCCGTTCAATGCATTCGGGAACAGCACTCCGAGCAGCACGGGCCTCCCGCATGGACACTCTACGACGCGAGTATAACTCGCCACAAGTCGACGGATGATTTAGATGCGCACCCAGGTGCTCGAACACAAATACTGAGGGTGTTATTTTGTTACAGACTCTTTTATGAATAAGTAACGTTACACGTATTAACCTGTATAATGTGATCGGTGAATGTAATCATTTTCGCATTCATGAAACAGCGACTGGAGCTTTCAAAAAATATGATTACATAAATGAAGAAGTATTATTTGCATCCTGATTTCGTGGTTAATGTGTGAGACGATAAATCACTAAACACTTGCATCGCAGCACAAATACCTGGTAAACAATTTTGCTGTAACTAGATATTCATAATTATGTTGGGGGTAGAAAGCCTGGCCATTCAGATTGAAATGGCTTTAATAGCTTGAAGTTTAACGATTTTATGACTGAAGTTTAAAAACTTGGAATTTGAAGGTTTTAAGGCCATGCTGTCTGAGATAGATAGATAGATAGATAGATAGATAGATAGATAGATAGATAGATAGATAGAAGTTGCTATGCAGTTGCTAGGGTATTCTAGGTGGTTGCTAGGGTGTTGCTAGGCAGTTGTTATGGTATTCTGGGTGGTTCCTAGAGTGTTGCTATGCAGTTGCAAGGATGTTCCTAGGCAGTCGAAAGTAACAAAATTTTCTGGGCAGTAGCTAGGTTGCTTTAGGTGGTATGCGCACCCAGGTGCTCGAACACAAATACTGAGGGTGTTATTTTGTTACAGACTCTTTTATGAATAAGTAACGTTACACGTATTAACCTGTATAATGTGATCGGTGAATGTAATCATTTTCGCATTCATGAAACAGCGACTGGAGCTTTCAAAAAATATGATTACATAAATGAAGAAGTATTATTTGCATCCTGATTTCGTGGTTAATGTGTGAGACGATAAATCACTAAACACTTGCATCGCAGCACAAATACCTGGTAAACAATTTTGCTGTAACTAGATATTCATAATTATGTTGGGGGTAGAAAGCCTGGCCATTCAGACTGAAATGGCTTTAATAGCTTGAAGTTTAACGATTTTGACTGAAGTTTAAAAACTTGGAATTTGAAGGTTTTAAGGCCATGCTGTCTGAGATAGATAGATAGATAGATAGATAGATAGATAGATAGATAGATAGATAGATAGATAGATAGATAGATAGATAGATAGATAGAAGTTGCTATGCAGTTGCTAGGGTATTCTAGGTGGTTGCTAGGGTGTTGCTAGGCAGTTGTTATGGTATTCTGGGTGGTTCCTAGAGTGTTGCTATGCAGTTGCAAGGATGTTCCTAGGCAGTCGAAAGTAACAAAATTTTCTGGGCAGTAGCTAGGTTGCTTTAGGTGGTTGCTAGAGTGTTGCTACGCAGTTGCTACTGTTTTGCTTGGCAGTTGCTAGGATCTTCTAGGTTGTTGCTATGCAGTTGCTAGGGCTCATTGCTTTTGGGTGTTTTATGTGGTTGTTAGAGTGTTGCTATACAGTTGCTAGGATGTTCTAGGTTGTTGCTATGCAGTTACTAGGGCGTTGCTAGGGTTTTGCTTGGCAGTTTCTAAGATGTTCTAGGTTGTTGCTATGCAGTTACTAGGGCGTTCTTAGGCAATTACTTGGGTGTTTCAGGTGGTTGTTAGAGTGTTGCTAGGCAGAGGCAAGGGTATCTATCTATCTATCTATCCATCATGTACAGCAGTGCTTTATGGCAGTTTATTGTGTCTATTTCGCAGCCATAACCAGCAGTAACAATGATCACTGTGGCTGATTTAAGACATTTAAGACAGTGAGAAAATTCACATTTAATCTCTGTGCCAAATTAAACTTTAATTAACCACATTCCCAGTGTCTTTCTTAGTGTAAATAAAACATTTTGGAATACTTTGTAATCTCAAGAATTCAAGAAAAAGCCTCGGAAGCGTCACAAGTTCTTACATTTTAAACACGAGATCAGGTTGCAGTGTGAAATTCTTGTGCCATCTGAGAGGATCTGCTGCCAGATCTTAAAGGTGCTGGAAGTGATTTCGGCCGTTCTGCACATTTCTTTAAATCTTTAAACCCCGCCCTCCAAATATATGATTGACAGGTAGAGAGTGTTTCTGATTAGATTTTTTTTTTTTTGCAGTCTAGTTCTGTGATTTCTCGTAGCACGTTTCACTGATATCTGTCAGGTTGTAGTGAGATTTTATACATGGTGTATTATTCTGTTAAAACTATTGCTTGCAGCACCTTTAAGAGCAATGTGGCATCAGTGTGGCAACGGCCTTTATCTGACAGTAATCTTTCTCTCAGCCTGAATAGTGTTATTTTAGTGTATATAGCATATAGAATAAATTGTAAAAAGATCATCTGCAGCTTGTAGTATTGCTTTCAATGAAATCGTCTTTTCGGGACTTTTTCTTTTGCTCGTGCACAGTTCTGAATGTACTTTTGCCATCTTCATCCCTCCATGTTTGACCATTTCAAAACATTATTTATGTGGCAGTGGATTGCCTAGTCCTCATTTCCGTCAGTTATAACATGAAACAAATTTGATAAAAATCTTACATATTAAATCCATATGTAGTTTTCTTCGGCTTTAAACCTCATTAAACTAGCAAAAGTACTGGTTTTCTGAACACACTCCCCTATTGGTCAGTCACACAGATAGTCCCGCCCCCAAAATCATGTCATTGGCTGAGTCAGAAGTTGACATGTCAGGCCACCGATAAATGAAATACATCGATATTAAAATGGTTTTGTTGTTTTCCAGAAATATGAGATGAGCTGAAAGTTTAACTTCCTGTGACTGTAATCTGTAAACAGGAAGTTTGCATGCTATTTCTTATTTCTATATAATAATGTTTCTCTTACTATAGCTCAGTTCCTGTAAGTATGGTCCATTTGCAAAATGATTTATAAATCCTGATAAATATATTTGATTATTTTTATTTTTTCATTGCTTTTACTGCTTTTTCAGTTTATTTGTTAAGCATTAAATGATGAACTCAGACATTATCTGTTGCTTTTCCTGTAACAGAAGCTTCACAGCGCTGTAATAATGAATTATCATTTGTCAATATATATTAATCAGTCGTCTGCCTAACAGGGTACTGATGGACATGTCTCGCTCTGAATCTTTAAATGATTTGGTTTTGCCTCATTGAAAGGCTTGTTGATGGATACTGTATATGTAAGAGACTTTTTGCTGCTTTTTCTAAAATTAAATAAACTTAGATTTTACTCATCTGCTCACTCACTTGTTTTTATAATCCATAATGTTTAATATGTGTGTGATATGTTAAAGGAATAGATCAGCCAAAAATAGAGACTTGAAATTGTGCTCACCCTCAGTTCATCCGAGATCAGGATGAGTTTGTTTCTTCATCAGGTTTGGAGAAATGTAGCACTGCATCAGTGTCTCAGCAATGGATGCTCTGCAGTGAATGGGTGCCGTCAGAATGAGAGTCCAAACAGCTGATAAAAACATCACAATAATCCACAGCACTCCAGTCCATCAGTTAACATCTGGAGAAGACAAAAGCTGAAACTAATCCAGCATTAAGATGTTTTTAACTAAAATACATTGTTTATAATCCAAAAAAGATGCAAAAAGTGCATCTGCTGTTGTCTCTCACATCAAAAGCCAGCCACATATTTGTTTAGAGCTGTTTAAATGCTGCTTGATCTGTGCAGATTTCTCTCCTGATTCAGACCAGAACACTTTTTCACTGGAGGAAGCGTTATTGTGGATTATAGACTCAATGTATTTTAGTTAAAAACGCCTTAATGATGGATTTACGCAACAGTGACAGAACGTAAGCAGATTGTGTTCATTGTCTGTTTTTCAGTGAAAAGTCTAGGAAGCTGAAATGCATTGCATTGACAAATTGGAGAAAGCAGGCGGATGTGTTTGTGCAGGTAAGTGTTGCTCTCCATCACATGCTCTGGAGCTCCTGACTGTCTTCTGAGAGACAGATGGTGGAGCTGCAGCTTCTCCAGAGACATGAGCAGTGACTGCGCTCGCTCCATCTGTGGTCACTCATGGACCACAGACACATAAACACCTCGGAAGGTTTGACATTGGAGCATGAAAACCTAGCGGGGGAATGTACAGTATATATGGAGGTTCCAGCATGTGATTGAGTACTGCAATGTTAAAAAAAAAGAAGTAAAAATAGGGCACAATGTACTAATATCAAGGAATTTCCGCATCAAATTTTTTATTTTTTTGTAAATGGGTATTTGCCTTGATTTTGCCAAGTAAGACATGTTCCTGGATCAACATAACTGTCCAAAAATATAGACTTAACCCAGTCCCTACCCCTAAACCTAACCTTACCCATAATTTATTCCTAAAATCAGTGTGAAATGATAGCTGATTAACAAGGTGTAGAAGCACCTAATCCTGATCGTAAGCCTAAAACTGACATTTCCTCAAAGGTTATCCCTCAATTCTGATTGGCTGATTGGAATGTTGTTCTAGGAACATGTTGAACTTTTGAATTTTGTACTTCATTGCATTGTGTTTTACACTCTTAAACATAAAGGTGCTTTAAAAGGTTCTTCACGGCGATGCCATAGAAGAACCATTTTTGGTTCCACAAAGAATCATTCAGTCAAAGGTTCTTTAAAGGGGTCATAGGATGCTACATGCACTTTTACAAGTTGTTTGAACTGAAATGTGTGTTGGCAGTGTGTGTACACAACCACCCTATAATGATAAAAATCCACCCAGTGTTTTTTTTTAAATCTGGTTAAATGTTTTCCCCTTTTCCAAATCGAGACGTCACACAGACAGGCCCCTCCCACGATAGTTTGATTGACAATAGTGTTTCAGCACAGACTGGACTGGTGTCTTACCTTAGCTCCGCCCTGAGTGACGTCACACAAACAGGCTCCTCCCACGATAGTTTGATTGACAATAGTGTTTCAGCACAGACTGGACTGGTGTCTTACCTTAGCTCTGCCCCTGAGTGACGTCACACAAACAGGCGCTTCCCACGATAGTTTGATTGACAGTAGTGTTTCAGCACAGACTGGACTGGTGTCTTACCTTAGGCCCGCCCTGAGTGAGCTGTCATCAGTCCGCCATTGTTTCACCGCCGGAGCAGATGTAGACGAGAATGACTCCTGAGTGATTGAGGTGTTCTGTTGTTGGATGTAATAATGAACAGCAGTCATCATTTACTCTCGACATCTGAGCCGCTGAAGACACAGTGGATTACGTTTGTTTCTGAAGGGAATGCGCCCGCGATCTACATAAATGCGTCTATGTTCGCGCAAATCATTCGTGATCCAGCTTCACCTCCAGAAGAAGCGAGGATAATGTTTTGTAATGAATCTTTGCAAATCGCCTTTCCTAATAATATGCTAATTAGCAAGTTTCACGATGAATGCGGCTGAAGTAAACAGTCTCTCTGAGAGCAGCTCGGAAGAGAGGGGCGGGGTCAGCAGAGCTCATTAACATTTAAAGGAAAATGCTACAAAAACGGCTTGATCTGAAAAGAGCTGTTTTTGACAGGGTAAAAAAGGTGTTTTTACACTACTATTGAGAAATTTTAACCAAACTATGTTACAGACTTTTCATTAAAACCCTAAAGAATCATATCAACTTGTGGAAAATCGACATCCTATGACTCCTTTAAAGAACCATCTCTTTCTTACCATTTTATAATCTGAAGAACCTTCTTTTGCCACAAAGAAGCTTTTGTGAAACAGAAAGGTTCTTCAGATGTTGAAGGCTCTTTATGGAACCATTTAGACAAAAAGGTTCTTCTATGACATCCTGAAGCACCTTAAGAGTGTATGGTTAATGGAAATGTCTGTAAATAGCTGAAAATGACCAGTACATTTTCCTTTTTTCCCCCCTTAATGCTATTATATTCGTTTAAATGTTCATATGTTAATGTAATGGGAAAAATATTAAACTCACAATTTTCAAAGAAGTAATTCATAGTTAGTTTCTTGTATTACAAAATCGTAATAAAGTGGACATGTGTGAATTTTAAATCTAAATGTTCCATTTTTGTCATGTTATTTTAGTATCACTGATATACAATTACAGTTTTTGTTAATATTTGTTTAGAATAGTTTTTATTTATTAGTCAGATTTTTTTAGCACATAAAGTTAAACTAAACGAAAATGAGAAATGCTGCAAGTAGCTGAAATAAAACGAGTTAAATTTGTTTTAATTAACGTTTATTTATTTATTTATTCAAATAATGATTGCACTAACATCTGCAATGAAAAACTGACATCTGTTTCTTCGTGGTTTTTATTCTCTCACCAAAATGTCTCAAACAAAAGTATTAAAGGGGTCATATGATGCGATTTCAAGTTCTTCTTTCTCTTTGGAGTGTTACAAGCTGATTGTGAATAGATAAGATCCCT